>NC_135498.1:26126997-26237850 GCF_052857255.1 Amblyomma americanum
GAAGAAGGTGGTCTCGATATAACACATTGCATTGTGTATGGACGCCTCCGCATGAGACTCGCACGAAGACAGCGTAGAGGGTAATCAAGGCTAGCAAGGTTAGCAATGCGCATGCGCGAAGCAACACCGCGAGCTGCATACGGTATGCCACGGCGGAAGGCTCTAGGTAAATTTCGGCCACACGGGGCTTTCTAACGTGCATCGAAATCTCTGCACATGAGCTATTTTCCCTTTCGCCTCCATCGAAATGCAGCAGCCGCTTCTGGAGTCGAAACCGTGACCTTGGGCTTACCCTTGAAGGGGGCATTGAAACATTCTCTTGTTCGTCTAGAGCAAACATGTCCTTCAAAAGCGTAGTGCGAGGCCTCGGAGCTCTAGACCCTGAAGAGTGCCAGCAAGTCGGCTCGAAGGCCAACCTTTCCCATCATTTTTCTGTGGTACGTTCCCGCCACATTCCGAAAAGCTCTCTGGCATCATAAAACTTACGCTCGCTATTGGTTGGTCGCTGTGATGTCACGAGCAGAGCGACTCGTTAGAAGATACCTGACCAAAAACCCATTCCTCAATATGTTTGGGGTATGAGGGCGAGTGCATTAAGGAAAATCCCCATATATGGGGTGGAGGAAAATCGTGGGGATGTGATGGAGGAAAATCACCATACCGCGCACACGACTAACAAAGATAGATGTGCCACCTTCACCATCAACCAAGAACACCTTCGGGAGTGCACTCGTACACCGCCTCAGGACGCGTTTTCCACCCGCAGTGGAAGACTCGACTACTCACCACAACCAAATTATTCTCATCAGGCATATAACAATACGGTGCTTGAAGTTCAAAAGAGTGGGAGACTTGAGCAGCCCCCAAGTATGGCTCCAAGTGTAGGGTCTTTCTCTTTCTTTTCTATTTATTTATTTACCCTCAAAGCCAGGCAGCATTGTAGACGGAAGTGGGTTACATTACAAAAAAAGACCAAAAAGAAAAATATATAAATGCAACTGTGGACATAACTGAGGATCACAGTGTAGGTTACGCCAACAGATTTATACAAATGAACGGCAAAGAGCACAAAGTGCAAAGAATTCAAACCAGCCAAATATACCAATAACGAAGCATAAAGACAAAAGTGGCAAACAGCTGGAAAAAAACCCTATAATATAAAAGAACTCACGATCTAAAAAGCAGCAGAGTGTCATGCGATGTAGCAGGAAAAGAATAACGAAAATGCAAAAGAAGCCGATGGTTTGAGGGAAACAGAAACGCTAAGAGGAAGGCGAAACACCGGCCACTCAAGAAAAGTTCATGCGGGAGCCGAAACTACATGAACTTTTCTACAGTGGCTGGTGCTTCGCTTTTCCCTTCACGAAATTTCAAAATGTTGGGTTGGGGCAATAGATGAGGCGAAAAAAAAAGTGCTGAATGTATAGATACCGAAATTCCACATGCTTACGACGACAACTTAGTTACGATAGACTTAAAAGCATAATGATGAGGTGTTTCGACGACAGAGCGAGGAAGGTGATTCCACCACGACGACGCACTGGAGATGAATGACACGTAAAAATGTTTCGCTTGGCGTGAAGGAATGATAATTTTATCTTTCTACTTTGCGAAAGTATTCGTAAAGGTAAGTTTGCTTTCATAGTGGCGACGCTAAAGTTATTGGGGATAACTGGGTAGAATAAGTGTGCCGCACGGTTCTGAACAGATTGGAGCTGGTAGACGAGTGCCTATTGACTGGAGTCCAAAACAGATGCTGCATATTGCAATTTACCCGCCGCGGTGGCTCAGTGGTTAGGGCGCTCGACTACTGATCCGGAGTTCCCGGGTTCGAACCCGACCGCGGCGGCTGCGTTTTTATGGAGGAAAAACGCTAAGGCGCCCGTGTGCTGTGCGATGTCAGTGCACGTTAAAGATCCCCAGGTGGTCGAAATTATTCCGGAGCCCTCCACTACGGCACCTCTCTCTTCCTTTCTTCTTTCACTCCCTCATTTATCCCTTCCCTTACGGCGCGGTTCAGGTGTCCAACGATATATGAGATAGATACTGCGCCATTTCCTTTCCCCAAAAACCAATTATTATTATTATTATTATCATACTGCAATTTAGTACGAAAGAACAATTTGCAAGGAAACAACTTCACGGGGCTAGAAGAAATATTAAAATTGTGGCGTATGTAGCCTAGCATGCAATTAGTATTGTTCGTTTTATAGTCCACATGCGCTTTTCAAGTAAAATTAAAGGAAATAAATTATTATTATTATTATTATTATTATTATTATTATTATATTATTATTATTATTATTATTATTATTAATTATTAATATTGTTATTATTCGATGAACTGTTGTTAATAATTGTTTACCTGTCCTCAGCATTTGATCAAAATATTTTCATGTGTGCTGTCTTCTTGGATGTAGCAAAAGCATTGGACACCCTGAACCGTCAAATCTTGTTAAGCAAGCTGTATTTTTTTTAGATTCTTTGGGCCCACAAAATTCTCGAGAACTACTTCAGCAATCGATTTCTAGTGGTCGCTATACTAATGAGAAGGGCGTTTTCAGTTGTAAGTTGCCTCTGAATGCTGGTATGCATCAGGGGTCAATATTCCCGCCAGTGTTGTTAAACATTTAGTTAATGACTGCCCTTTGCTAATTTCCAAATGTTCGGCGTTCCAATACGCAGACACTGTGTTACTGGCAATCGTGCGGTCGGACGCTATGCTTAAGAAAATTTTCTCAAGAAGCTACCAGATGAGATCTTTTGCGCGACATCTAAAAGGCCCCCTGAAATATTTATTGAAGAATCAATGATGAAATTACAGTTAACGTTTAGAAAAATATGTTGTCGTTGTTATAGTTAGTGCTATTAAATTATTTTGTTCCGTTCTGAGCAGGCTTACCAATATTTATCTTTTTTTCACGTAATTGTTATTCTTTTATAATGCCCTTGGATGACTGTATATTTCAAATTCACCATGTTTATCATGCATCATAAGACACGGTCATGAAATTCAACTAAACACCTAGACCGACCTGTTTGTATTGTAGTGCACTTATTCGTGACAATCAACGTCCTAATCGCCATCATCAGCATCATAATAATTATCATTGTATTAACTTTAAAAAGATTGACTCTTATTATTATCAAGATTGTAACCTTTTTAATTAGCTTTCCACAAAGTGCTTTTCTTCCATCTCAAACATGTCCTCACACGTAATCGGCATGGCTTCAGATACCCAGCAATTCTGCACAAAAGCATTTTTGAGCGGGAAACCATTAATGAAGGCAATTTTTTCATATGATGTGACATTTCCCTATAACAATCAATATATCCGCAGGTCACCCGACGGCAGTCTTGTATTTATTTTTCTATTCACGTTCTTGCTATTGTCAAAAGTGTTCCTCATTGATTGTTTATGGCAGTTTTAACTGTTCGATGCGATCGCTGGAGACACTTTAAAAGAACAATTTTGCTACATATCAGAACAATGAACCATTACCTTCAAGATTTCCATAACAGTGTCTTACAATTTTCCAATTTTCAAAATTTTCGCCCGAGAAAGCTGCACTTGATGACGCATACCTCACCTGCAGTCCTTCATAGAGGTCAGTTTGATGCTGTGTATACTGTGATCTGGGCAGATCTTTCAGCGTTGTTACTTACCCTTTACGTCTCGAAAAGCTTTCTGCTCTCTGGCATTGATGCCTAAATTGTAGCCCTCTTACACAGCTATCTTCTTGATCACTCCTTCTATGTTAGCATCAATGGCCACGCCTTATTTCTTTACGCTGCAACCAGTGGAGTGCCTAACGGGTCTGTGCCTAACGGGACTGCTATTGACGGTGACAAAATAAATTGTTGTTGTTGTTGTTGTTGTTGTTGTTGTTGTTGTTGTTGTTGTTGTTGTTGTTGTTGTTGTTGTTGTTGTTGTTGTTGTTGTTGTTGTTGTTGTTGTTGTTGTTGTTGTTGTTGTTGTTGTTGTTGTAGGCGCCAATATGTCGTTCCGCCGGTTCGGATGCCGTTCAGCTCAGACGGTTGCTATTCTTAGCCGCCCCTCGCACGCTGATTGGCAGGCCAGAGCAGAGCCGTCGTCATTGGCCTGCCGGTGGTGATGCGCGGATGTGACGCAACCACGCGCACGCATCTTCCGCGTGACTCGCCGACCTTCCGAAGGCTGGGCATGTAACCAGCTGCCATTCAAGAGGAGGTGGCCACGTCACAAGATGACGCCCTACAGTTTTCGTCTATTAATAGATGTCGACGACCTCCTTTATCCACCTATATCGACGTAGAGGTAAAAAGAAAATTGACGGCGAAAATCAGCGGCGTCGTGACGTACAATGGGACGGGGAAGGAATGTGGCTCGCAAAACGAGGAGGCAAGGAAGAAAGAAGAAAAAACAACAAAGATTTAAAGTAGCGGTGTTCGAATAGTACTTTTTTTTTCATAATCGAATTTAATACGAATAGTGTATAGCTTTGCCAGTGAATCGAACACGAATAGTAAATTTTGAACCAAATCGAATACGAATGAAGTAGGCTAAAACCGAATAGAATGCTAATAGAATAACTAAATAACCGAATCGAATAGGGATGAGCAGATTTTACGAATATTCACAGATGTATCAAATACCGATCAATTGTTCCAGGGAGCGATGGCACTAAGGAGTCGCGCTATAACTTATGCAGTTATAGCTATACCCGCCTAAAGACGCTACACTGATCTTCAGTAGCGGATACGAAAGACAACGTCACTGTGTTAACCTTATGACTGTGTGTCACAAGTACAGAAAAATTACCATTTTCTATAGATGATGACAACGAAAAAGCTGGCGCTACATCTAAGTCGACGAAAGGGGCGAATGCTAAGCATAAGCCACGGCGTCCGAGATCGGGCATTTGGACACGGTTTGCTAAACATGCCTCAGCATTGCCGCGTCGCGCAGTTTCGGAGGGCATGTGTGAGCATTACGAATGCCGCCAAATGAAATGAACCGCGTCGCGGTGCTGAACCCTCCACCCCACTGCAGCCCGATCCCGGCAGCATGATGTGCGGCGTCGGAGTGGACACTCTTTTTGGAACTGCTGTCGAAGAAACTACGGCATGCCTTATTCGAATTCCGTGCGAATGGTTCGAAATCTATTCGAAAACTTGACCGCACATTCAATTAGTTTCGAATAATTTTGAAAGCTAACTATTTCATTCGTTAATCGAATCGAATAGCAAGATATTCGTTTCGATATTCGGAATTTTCGAATATTCGCGAACCTTTAATTCAAAGTGTGATATCGCCCACAAGCGTTAGGCGCTCTGCGAAAAAAAAAGTAATAAAAAGGTCGCATTTTGGACGACATCCGAAAGAGTGCTTCTGACTTATTCTTAGCCAGTGCTTCCTATTTTGGTGTTTAGGAATAATGCTGGAAAAAACAAGAGAAAATACGCACTTCATTCATGAAAAGAAACTTGACGAAGCATGGAGGTGAACACCGCTGTCAAAGGTTTGTTTCCCTACGAGCAAGCATGCATAGCAAGAAAGCGACCTTCACGTGCGCTTGTTTCCCTGCATCATCACTGCTCGAGAGTGAAGGAATGCAAGGTTGGTAGTGATCATCAATAGCGGCCCAAATGCGTCCTATGCACATCTTCAACAGACTTGCTAATCACTTCTCTTCACTTAGCACCATTGCCTCTGCCACGTTTCCTTACCCTTTTTACGCACTCTATGACCGAAATGGCTGGTGGCTGTTTCGGTCTGGAAGTATCGATCTGGTAGTATCAGCCGATCGGTCTTGGTGTGGACCATGCCAGTCATATCCCAGCCAGGATTGGCCGCGGAGGCCAGGCAGTCAACGTAAGAACAGAAAAAGCGTCACTGCATGTATCACCTCCATTTCGCCCACTGACTCTCACTCCCTACCTCACTCACTCTTTATTAGGCTGCTTAACTAACTCAGCAAATAGCGGACTTAATAAGAAGTCGTTAGTTCACATACTGGCGCTAACAAAACCACTCTGAAATGGCCATGGAGAATGATTTTACGAAGACGTTGCTTAATACCAGCAAATGTCAATTCCGCATTTCGGATCTCTCGAACGCTTTCGAACCACTTCGCAGTAATTATGGACAATGTGATCACAACTGCAGACTGTCGTGAATATGCTAGGCGATTCCAGCGCCCCCTCTTCAGCTGCAGGAGCTTCTCGCATGTCTGCTGCGACTGTGCGTCGCAGGCGCCAAAATTTTTGCCAAGTCGCCCACGAATCCCCAAATGCTTGGCTGCCGCCGCCTAGTCCTGTTGAAATGTTATTCCTTTTTCTGACGGTCCTTGGGGCGGCGAAATAAAACTGAACGGGCGAAGTGAAAAAGAAAAAAGAACAAAATACAACAAGCTAGAAAAAAAGGATACAGAAGCGCGGTAAGCAGGAGGCGAAATGAAAACGAGCGCTCTGCCTACGACTGAGCAACAGCTGTCGCGTCGTCGGCTGCTCGCAAGGGGTTATGCGAGGCTCCCGCACACGCACGCATACACACGTATACGGTTCGTTCGGCCAAAAACGTCGAAGCCAAGACTCCCACCACATCCTACTTAGTGTCCCCCCCGTCGCGGCTTGGGGCGCAGAGAGTTTGTTTCTTTGTTCGCGCGCCCCGCTAGTGCATGCAGGCGCAAGCAGACGAGAATTTCAGCGTAGCGGAGACGTGCTGGAGTGGTTGTGTTCTGGACAAGCCGGGGAGCCCACTGCGCATGCGCACCTAGTACCTGGCTGGTCCGGTATGCCTCTACGTAGCTACGTCTACACCTATGCTAAGGCTTTCTGGTTACGTTAGCATTCAGTTAAGAATTACTCTCAGGAAATGAGTGCATTTCCAAGCATTTTTTCCCCTTTTATTACGTTAGTTATTTAATGCCTTCTCACAGAATCTAAGATTCTGGGGCCTTGGTATAAACCTTCATCACAAAGCAAAGCCGTGAAGGCGCTCCTGAAGTTTTTAAAGGACTCGGCGTTGAGTACCCGCCTACAAAATTTGCGCTTTAAGTGAGCGCCCTCTGTGAAAAGACTCGATGTACTAGTGATTAAACCATTTCCTTGCCGCTCGTTCTTTCCTTTTTATCCCTTTGTTCCCCTCCCCACGTGTAGGTTAGCCCAGTAAGAAACCGCCTGGTTATCCTCCCTGCCTTTCCGTCCTTGTGTTTATCTCTCGCTCTCCTTAATGCCTTCTCTTATTCGATCCCGATTTAATAATAATTTGGTTCGATCCCAATTTAATAATAGTTTGGGTTTTGAGGGCGCAACCATGCAAGGGCTTTAATTCATAATTCTCGTACGTGTCCAGTTTACGGGTATCTGTTATGACAAAATAAAAAATCATAGTCCGGAAGCTGATGAGAGTAGCGGCAAGCAAGGCCCTAATTTACAAAAACGGTTCCGACACGCGAATCATTCCTGAGACAGCGAGACTATATATATATATATATATATATATATATATATATATATATATATATATATATATATATATATATATATATATATATATATATATATATATATATATATATATATATATATATATATATATATATATATATATAGAGAGAGAGAGAGAGAGAGAGAGAGAGAAATGAAGCGGCGCGAAGCAGACAACGCCAATACTCGAAGAAGCAGACGATATCAAATGAAAGAAAGCATCAGACGACACAGGCGCTCATTTAGACCGTTTCGCTGTTTACAACAGAGAGTTGTCTAAGCCTCGTCAGGTTGTTTGACAACAGCTTTTATCTCAGCTGGCCCACCAGGATTTCTGGAAAGTAAATTTCTAAGTCCATTGTTCAATATCGTCAGAAAATTTCCTTTTCGCCAGTGCAGCGCTGAACGGCAAACCGTGTGCTTGCAAAACACTTGTTAGTATACAGAAGCACTGATATATGTAACTCGTGGATTCGCTGTGCATTTCGAAACAGAGCTATCACCGCACTTTTTGCCGCAGTATACTCATTTCTCCCGTTGTCAAAAAATACAAAAAAGACTGTTTTGTTTCATCTTATTCCGCCTGTCTGCGCACTTTATGGCCAGCATTGATATCCGTGCTGTTTTGAACGCAATCGTTCTTCAGCGATAGCACAGATTTAATCCATTTCTCCTTTCTCCACATTGTAAAACTGCAAATAAATTCATTCATTCATTCATTTATTCATTCATTCATTCATTCATTCATTCAATGTACCTTGCAGGCTCCTAAGGCACAGCACTGTGTAAAGGGGGCCCATGAACAGAGAAAGCACAAAAAATAACTACAGGCTATGACAAAATACAAGATCACAAGAGAAGAAAAATACAACAAACGCATGAAAAAAAAAACGAACGCAATTACCAGCGTAATCAGTTTACATAAAATTTTTCCAGCGCGTTTCAAAACGACGCCGGGGTCAACTTCAGCAGCAGTTTTGTTGGGATGGCTATTCCACAGTGAAATGGTACGTGGGAGTTTAGATGAATTGAACGCCGGCGCTTTGACAGAAATGCGTCGACAGCTGCGATTATCATTTAACCGTGATGATACGCATGATGGAGCTTCAAGGGAAAGGGGCATTGTCTCAGGCTGTGCACGCATCTTTAGAAAGAGGCATAAAAGGGCGAGTTTAAGACGAATCTGCAATGCCTGAAGGGATACGTACTGTTTAATTAGCGATGAATATGGATTTTTATGGCGCAAGGGCATCTGTGGCCAAAGAGCGCCATGGCACAATTTCTTTTTTCTCCTGCTCAAGGTGGGGTCAAAGATTCATTTCCCAAGCAATTCACCCTAAAGAAACCGAGCACCAGACCAGGGGAAAGCTTGTACCCATGGTATCACCGGTGGGTACCCGGCGGCACTGGGGATCGAACCCCGCACCTCCCGCATGCGAGGCGGATGCTTAACCACATGGCCGCCACTGCGGTGACTGTTTAATTGTAGTGTAATGCCAGAGTTACGTTTGTAGTTACCTGATATGAAACGAGCGAATGTATATATACATGTACTGTACATACTATATGTACATACTGTGCACTTTTGACGCGGCGCTGATGCATACTAGGGAAGGAAATTCTAGCTGTCGATATATATATATATATATATATATATATATATATATATATATATATATATATATATATATATATATATATATATATATATATATATATATATATATATATATATATATATATATATATATATATATATATATATATATATATATATATATATATGATCCTTTGCTGCAAACGGTGGCAATGTGCATGGACCACGAGAGTTTTGGTGTGTGAAGTGGGCATTTATAAGACGAAGCCAGGACTGATATTATAGTTGATCGGCCCATGATTTGGACGTAGGCACACACAAAGACCTACAGATGTACACAGGCGGACAGAAACCAACAAATACGTGCGTAGAGATGCAGGTTAACAAATAAACTCAGGCCAACAAAGTCGAGCTAGTTTGCACTGATTCATTTAGAATGGCAAGCGCCGCAAAATACATTTCTTGGAGCGATGCCCGCCATTCCACTTTTAAATCAGAACGGTGACCATCATCATTCTAGCGCTAAGTCCACATACTGCTACGTCACTTCAGTCCAACCAGGCCAACATATCCAACGTTGCGGTGTAGTAGGTTGTTGACGCAAGAGCTGAGTGCACGCGAGGCTATCTGTTGATGAATTAGCAGGGAGAGCCGGGGGGCGGGGGGGGGGGGGGGGGAATTGGGGACGTCATCTAACTTTTCGAAACCTGCAGGGCACGATGGGATGAAGGGATTCAAGAAAATTCTCATTTTCGCAACACGGCCCGGACGGAGCAAATTAGCGAGCTGTAAACACGGCCGCTTTCTTTGCTCACGCGTGGGTGTCTGACGCCCGATGAAAACTTTTACACGCCGCTGCTTGTGCAGCTGACGTGGACGTATTTCGTAAGAGACACGTATACGTTCAGGTGGGCGGACATTTTCGCCTTACTTGCTTCAGACACGATCGCATTTCCTTCTTGCTCCCCCCACCCTTTCCCCTTTTATTTAAAAAAAAAAGCGACCTAATGTCAATAACAAAATAGCGTTCCCTTTAAGTAACGCGCCAAAACTCAACTCGCTCCTGCTCCATTCGCTGTGTTACGACGGGCACTTAAACACGTTGTTCCGTTAATTTTCTAGAACGAACGCGCAAAAGGTAATCCTCATTACAACACAGTTTGTTTCCGCCCTTACAGCCGACGATATTTTTTGCTATTGCACAACGATAGGTGATGACTGCCAACCTCGCCTTCTCACCCTCCCCTCGGTCATGAAACCTCCTCTTGCGTTAGTAATGAAGACGAAGGAAGGAAGAAAAAACAACGCCTGGGTGACCTCAATTCGCACCCACGTACACATAATTTCTTGTAGACTGCAGTTGGGGCGGCCATCTACCGGTGATGAGTCGTTTAAAATTCACTGGAGGCAATGTTTCTGCTTCGCTCGACTCTGCTGTTATATATTTTTTTACATACTTTCGCTGTTTCGTCGAGAGTTCGCTGTGATGTGTTCATCGTCTCGAGGCTCCAAACTTGTTAAAGAGGAGCAACAATTAAGTCCCCCCCCCCCCAACCTTCCCACCCCCCGTGAGGAGGGGGGGGGGGGGGGGGCTGGTGTGTTATTCTATATAAATGTCAGCAACCATGAGTCTGTGCGCTCGCTTTCCTGATTTCGCAAGAGGACGATATATGCTCGCCTAGGCATTTCGGGAGAAGAAAAACCGTAATGAGATCCGCGAAACCGGACAAGAAAAAAAGAAAGGAAGCCAGAAAGGAAGTAATCCTAAAAGGGGGAACTCAAGCGTTGACGCAAGTGCTTCCCAGCGTGAGAACGGCATCTTAGCCTATTGTGGACAGACGCGTGGTTTTTGTAAGCTCAAGCCATTCATATAACCCAACGAGTGGGGAGTCGCTTTCAGCCCGCGCATCTTCATCTCACGCGGATGGAGCAGCCAAAACACGCTTTCGAAACCTCCTGCTGGCATTTATGATCTATGGTTCTCTCAGAAAGCCAGGCAAAAAAAAAAACAAAAGCACGACTGCGGCTTAACCGAGCTGAAAGCACGAATCGGCGAGCGGTGGTAAATTGCACAGCCATGCCACTCAGCGGGCGAGCGCAAAAATGAATCCGTGCTCGCTTTAAACGGCTGCTAAATGTGCCGCCAAGAAGGCGCCCCTCCTGACACTCCCATTTCTATACTATCTTCCCTTTTTATTCTTTTTGCTTTTCCATGTCGTCGCTCATTTGCCACAATGGAGAGCGCACGCGAGTTGACTCCGCCCCTAGGCGTCACATGACATGTCACATGACGTGTCACGCGCCCTAGCTCGTGCTTTCTCGATGCGCGCGCGGCGCCGGCGTGTTTACCTCGTCTGCTGCTAACGGTGCGTTGTCGTCTGCTCGCGCGGAAGCACGCTAGAAGCGCGTGCGCGGATTATGTATTGCCGCGCTTATATATAACAGGCCATCTCAGAAGGCGTTAGAGGAAGAATGACCGTATTGAATGGAGGAAACCACTCACAACATACGCAAGGAGGTTAGCCAAAAGGGATCATCTCAGCGAAATAAATAAGGCCCGCTTTCCTTCTATTCATCATTCATACTTTTACCGTTTATCCGTGCGTTACGGAGATGCCGAACGAAAGGGTTTCGCGCGGCTCGGAATAAGAAGACTAGCGCCGATTGAACGCGATATTTACTCCATGACGAGGCGTGAATAGATGGGGAACTAGCATAATGCCCCAGAAAGTGGAAGCTATCAGGCGGTGACTTTGCCTCGCGCGAGAGCAAATACCGCGGGCCGTCGCTATTTCGGTCCGTGACGCCTTAAGGTGCACGCGCCTCAATTGGCCGCACGTTGGCGCCACGCGATCGAATCTCAGTGGGTAGGTGTGCATACAAACACTTTTGTAAGGCCACGGTACGTAACGCGGTCGCAATGTATCCGACGAAACGAGCGATGAAATCAAATGAACGAACGTTTCGAAACAAACCCAACGTAAATCGCTTGGCTTCTTTTTTTCCTGGGTACACACCTTTTCGAGGCGGTGCTCGATGACTCGTACGAGCAATGAAAGGGTCTATTGGGACAACAGGCAATGGAAAGGACAAGGAAAAAACAAAACAAAGATATCGTAGTGACTCCTTATTTTAAATCAATAGAAGCGCGCGTAGGGGAGAAAAAAAAACAACAAAAGAGAGCAGTTGTAAGGGTGGCTGCCGGTTGGCTGAAACATTATTGTGTGCAGGCTTCTATTCTTGGTTCGTCGCGATTGACAGTGACGTCAACGATGTCACATGCGATGCCGCCGGACAGGGGCATCACGGAGAGAAAGGGTGCGTCTCATCGATTTCCTCTCCCAGTGAGCGACAGACACGGTCGTCGAGAATTTGGACGCGCACCGCTTCGATTTAAGGGGGGGTGGGGGGGGGGGGGGGGGAGTTAAAATAAGGTCGCGTCGTCGTATCTGTATATCGCGCGCGTCCAGGTCGATGCATTCGGACGACTCCCGCAAGGGACGCTTGAGACGGGTGGTTTCGTTTTTGGCACTAATTGACCCTTCTTACCGTATACATAGCTGCGGGCTTATTTTCTGCTCTGGTCGCGAAAAAAAAAAAAGAACGCCCGCGAGCTTGAAACTAGAGCTGGGTTGGTCGTTTATTTAGCACTGTGTTTTGATTTGACCGCGCAATTATCCGGTTTTAGAAACTGGTACACTGCCATAGCGACGCGCATCGGGGCACCTTTAGGACGATAAAATACTTCACTTCAATGCAGAAGCGGAGTTATGACGAGACGCGAAAGAGGGGGAAAAAATTGTGAAGCGAACATATATGCGTCTATTGCTGTCTGTTTTCATGTTACAAAATGTTTACAAGACACCTTTTCATGTGTACAAAATTATCTTTCACGAGCAGGACTAAGCTGAATTCGGCGAGCAGATTCTTCGACAGACAATCGCAACTGGATAAATTCTCAGCTGACTATTGAACTGAACTTTGTGGTTCCTCTCTGAGCCTAGCAGCTGCCTCTACAATTTTTTTTTGTCACAAAATAATAGCATGTTGATGGAAACGACTTAACAGTGCTAACAGACAGGACGTAAGACAAGAACACGAACAAATGCGCTGCGTATGTGTTTCGTCCAGCCTGTTAGCGCTGTTCAGTCGTTTACATCAACATGCACAAAACAGCCAGACTAAGCCCCCTTGAATTGAATTAATAACATTAATGAAACAGAATGCGAACGCCCCCCCCCCCCCCCCCCCCACACACACACACGCACACACCCACACGCACACACCTCACTTTCTCTCATTTCAAGACTGATTTTACGACATTTGTTCCTGAAATGATAAAAAATGCATCGCAGAAGAACTGATGATATTTATGCGAATAAAAATGCATCCAGGTTCTCAAATGACAATTTGAATAATAACAAAATAGGCCGCCACCTATGACCCCTCTACCTTTCGTCAACTCAAACTAGCGCACAGCACTCACCAATTGGTCCTGTCAATAATGATGGCGTCAATACACTGGACACGAGACGTAAGCACTTTTGTACAGCTGTACTGACTCTGGGGTCATCGACACATTTATTTCTAGGTTGAGTAGAAGCATATTAAGTTACCCCGGAACCAATGCATTTTGCCCGTGAGATTAACCTCTCATTACTAGTTGTTTACTCTATTAAAACCACTCCACACATGTATCAATAACTAAGAAAAACAAGTGAGCTATACTATATGAATTAAAATCTGTTTTTTCTTCTACTTTCATAGCAAAACTTAATAAGTGTTAAATGAAAATTGTGGTTACACCCAAAAACATTTGTAAGAAAACTGGATAGTTCTTGAGAGTATCTATACGTGATGAATCAAACTGCGAGAGAGTGATTCACCCCATGACTTGACCCCGTGCCTTCTGTTTCTAGCAAGGTGAATGCATGCTGCATCAGTGCCTCGATCGGGCCTTGCCTACCCATGCTGCATTCAGGACTTCAGAAAAGTAGCACCTGATTGACATTCGAGCTCTGTATGGAGGCGACTGTAGCAAAGCAAAAACAAAAAACAATAGCAATCTCGTAGCCCCACCGAGAAGGCGCAGATGTCACGGAGTTCCGACCATCTGGCCGTGACGTCATACAGCTGGATCTCTCGCCACCTCGCCGGCCGTAAAAACGTGTGTAGGTTGAGTTCCTGAATGAAAAGTCGAGACCGCGCGCTCGCATAATCTCGCAACCACCGCCAATGCCGCCAGCCGGGCCCATCTGTTGTTTGGCGCAAGCATTGTCTTTCCACTCCACGATTCAACGTTATGCGAGCGTCCTCGGCCCCGCAGGGGTAGTCGAGTCGTCGTCGCCTTGGCCCTCGCCTTCCCCAGCGCTTCGAAGTTGACCCCAAAAGAACCCCCACCCTTCTTTTGCAGCGCGAGATCCAAGGAGCAAAGCCGGTAACTCTCTCTCCTCTCTCTCTCTCTCTCTCTCTCTCTCACGCTCTCCTTGCAGTTCTCCCTCTCTCATTCCGCTGACTCCGCCGCGTTATTTTCTGAATGAAATCGCATCTCCATCAGAGCACCTGTCGCTAGTCGTACGCTCGACATCGGTAAAGCGCCTCGTCAGTCGAGCGTTTTCACGTTTGGTCGGTATTCGTTATTATTGCCGGTCGATTCGTTTCGTAAAGCGACAGCGCGCCTCTTGCAAAACGAAGCTGCGCGCTGGTAAGCCGCGTGCGAAGCGAATGTTCTCGAATCGCCCCCGCTGCCGCGTCGTAGGCAGGCAGGTAGGCAGTCGGGCGATTAGGAACAAAAACGACCATATTTGTCGACGAAAAAGAAGGGCGGTCGCGCGCGCGCGCGCCGACGTGGAGAGGACGAGAAGGAAGAGGAGAAAGTCGGAGGAAAGAAAGCACGCTCGAACATGCCTTGATTTTTTTATTTGCCTTTTTCCTTCGTCGACCGCTTCCGTGGGCGCGCTCGATCACGGAGCCCGGCACGCATAACCCATTGCGCTTCGTGACGTCACGAGCTCCCCGAAAGGCCGCAAACTTGCGTCTTCGAAGAGCACCCTCTGCGCTCGTTTTGGGCTTCGTGCCAGCCTCGTTGACGTCACGCGCGCTCTGATTGGCCAACGCGTTCGCGGCTCAACCGGTCTCGCCTGCGCTTCGCCAGGTGTCGCGCGCGGCGTGAGCGCCCGCGCGCGCGACACCGCACGTGCTTTTCGGTGTGAATGTGGGCCGGACCGCTATATAGGAGAAAGCACGGTTGGCGGCGGTCGTAGTTGGAAATTTGCGGCTTTGGCGGGCGGCGGTCGCGGCCTGCCTGTCGGGCCGGTCGGCACGGCGGCGGGCACTCGCCGAGCGCGTTCAAGTTCGGCATCGAGGGATTGAGAGGAGGAGGCTGCGAGTTGTGGCCTCGTTCTTAAACAGCCATCGCCTTTTTTGCGTTGCTGCCTGGCACCCCGTGCGTCCGCCCTTTCATTCCATGCAACCGCGAGGCGTTTGACAGCCGGTTCCCATCTCGTCGGCGGCGAAGAGCTCCAAGCGAAGGCGAGATCAGCACGTCGTCCGGCGGGCGGGGGAGGTGTTGCCTCGGCGCCGGTGGCAGCTGGACTTTTGAACCGTCGCGGACCGGTGTCCAGTGGGAGTCGAACCCAGAACGTGAGTGAGACGTCTTTTTCTCGACGAAAGCTTTTGTGCGGCTCCCGAAAGTGATTGGTGAATTACCGTTACTTTGGCACCCGATAGCATTGATGAAGCAGATGGCGTTTTTGAGGGCTCGCCCCGCGCTGCGTAGCCGAAAGTGCGTCGCGAAAGTTAAAAAGCGGTCGTCTCTGACCACCGAGTCTTTCGTCTGCAACATCGGCTTTCCTATTTTTCGTCTGCTCTTCAGAGCGCACCTGTTAATGGGCGCGATATTGTGCTTCCAAGGTAGATAGCCGTTCGCGAGACATTCGCGCAAGAAAAATAAGAAAATCGTGATTTCAGTTGACCCTTCCAGTCGGGCGTGTCGCTCCAAACGTCGCTTTCGCCGCGGAGTGTTTGCGACTTAATCCAAGGATCGTCGCACGGAGGAATCTGATTTACATAGCTTCGAGGTCGAACCCATACCTTCGGCGGGTCGTCCGTGACGTAAAGACGGAGTCGATGTTTTGTGTACTCATAGCTCGCTGCTCCTAGATTGATTACGTTCTCCGCTATTCGTGCTGAACTGGTGTTAACAGTTTACTGTGAGAGATGTTAAATATCCCTAGAATCCCTTTGACAGAAAAAGTTACCTGAGAGATCCAGCCACCTAGTGACTGTTTTAAATATCACGTAATTTCTTACAAATGCTGGAAGCAACAGGAACATCTCACTGATCTTCCTTTGGGCATATGCGATTTAACGAGGTCTATGAACAGTCTACATATGCTCAAACGATACCTGAAAGCTGATATTCACCGTCTTTTGGAATCCTTTCTCCACTGCTCTTCCCCACAGAATTCCTACTGAAAAACCCAAGTATAAGCCGCAGTGATAACGCTTCCTCTGGAGCGGATTAACGACTCTTGTTTAGGTTCTTTTTTTTATATAACGCCGTTAAAATCCGAAGGCCTTGCGCACAGTAGGGGATCGAACGATTTCAGAGCTGGAATAATTACTGCGCGTAACATATACTGAACTCCACTGGCACAGCCCAGCCAATTATGCTCGTATTTTCCGAAACATTCCGTGGAAGCTCTTTCGTAGTGCTGTCTTCGCGTAGTCTGTCCTTTCCTGCACGTAAGAACAGTAGTGCTTTGACATTTAGATCATTACCCTTCAGGTACGTCGGTTAGCCTCATTTGGAATTGTTCGATCGCAACGCGGCCGAGATCAATCGTCCATAAAACCATGGCGACCATGCCTCGGTTGTTACAACTTGGGGGAAGAAAAGCTGGCGTAATACGAGACTCGCAGTGCGCCACGCCACGTAGGAAGCCACCATGCAGCTCGACTATCCACAACGTTTACACCCCCGCCGACTAGTTCGCAACACACGGACCTCCGAGACGTGACGTCAGCACATACCGTGAGGAGGGAGAATGCCGTGAGGGCATGATCGATGCTTCAGCAATCCCTGGCCACTTGCACAATGGCAAAAAGTAACCATCTCGATCAGAGAGTTTCTTAATGGAACCCAGAGGAACGGCGCTGCGCTTCGCCCCCAGAGGAATGCCGGGAAGGTGAGGTTTTGTATTTGGCTTGGCTATAGCTTGGCTATTGTTCGGCATGAAACGTGGATTTAGCCGCGGAGGAGAGCATCGCTAGGGTGGCCCTTCTAGCCACCCTAGCATCGCGGCGCAGATGACGATTCCGAGGCAGAATCCACGTTTTGGCCAACACTAGCCGCATTCCCGCGGTGGATGCGGTGCTTTTTAAGGAACTCGCATAGATGGTGGCGCCAGGTCTTCCTCTATAGGCAATACTGAGAAAGTTTATCACCTCGTCTCAGTCTGAGTACAAGCGAGAGCGAATGACTTCATTTTCTTTCATATTGCATTTCGTCAGATCCACATCAAGCTCGGTCCATAAGCGAAAAGAAGGATGACGCAGCATGTTCGTGCAACTCAAGCCTGACAGTGTCTTCGCATACTTCGTTGACACTACAACAGATCCACGAATCAAACTCGCACACTTGTGTTGTCGGAATGTAATGCGAACGTTGTCAGTTTGTACAGGAACTACTGGCGTGCTTATGTGGCAGGAAACGACGGTTGTAGGACAAGCATTAACAACGGCGACACCTGCTGAAGGGACGAGGCAGCAAAAACGTAAGAATTACACAACATAAAAAAAAATCTCGGGAGCTGCGAATCAGTCTTCGAAAAAGTGTAGGCTTAAGTCGGCACGTGCACGCGGAAAACGACTTGTGCTTTTGAATCGCCTCGAAACGTGCCAGAATTTAATCGGAGGTATTGACTGTCGCAATACAACATCCGCTGCATCATCGCATACACAAATGAACATATATCCTGTTCCTCCACTCGGGGTTTTCTTTTCTCCGCCTCGGTAAATAGATAGAGAAGGGGGGGGGGGGGGGGGGGGGGTCACTGGCAGGTTCATCCGATTCGCGCCGATTGAAGCACGCTACGAAGAAGCACGTATTGACTTTTTATCCTCAAATAACAAATAACTTCCGAGCTCTCGAATTTACTCTTGCGTTGTTCCGTAGCCCGTGTATAATGGAGCCTGAAAGCGCTCTGCAATCGTCGATAATGGCGGCTTAGGCCGGGCTTACTTTGTTTTTCGCGCAGTCAATACAGGCGATGTTGACCGTGTCTAATGCGTTCTGCAAACGTCCGCTGTGTCGACCCTTCGATCAAAAGCTCTGGTCGAGCGTATAGCGCTTAAGGCGCGTGAATTCCGTATCCGCGAGGGTTCCCGAATGCGCACCCTCGAAGCAGCCGCTGCCACGTATTTTCTGCTTCCACTTATTCGAAACACTGTAATGCAGAGTGTTACGGACAGGCTGCGCTCGGCTTCCAAGATTGCACGTGGAAGCACGGAACGCGCGCACTGCTCGAAGCGGCCACGGTGGCGCATACGTGGAGTATGCAAATCTGATATACCGAAATCGCAGAGCCGCTGCTTCAGCAGTCGCGGTCGCCCGGTATCACCGCAAGATGAGGGTCCGCACCGCCGAGCACTGCGCAGTCAGCTTTCTCCCGCGCCGCATTTATCTCGTGGTGCACACGCGAGTTTCGTCGAGACTCTGAGAATATCACAGAAAGGCAAAAAAAAGCAAGTCTGCCGCGACGAAAAGCTGGACAAAAAGTGCTTGACCGACCAAATGTGAAGCGGCAGTGGCGCCAGCCAACCGTCTGCTCTGCACTGCGCTCACAAGCCTGCACGTACTGTTGCCGTCGTCTGCTCTCAAACGTCTTCGTCGTCTGTTTCTCGCATTAACATATTCGTCTGCTCTCGCGCTCGTTATTAGTCTACTGTATCACGCTAGCCAGTCTGCTCTTACGGAGTCTTTATACTATAATTCTCAAGCGAGCGCATTCGTCTGCTCACAGATAATCACCGTCTGCTCCTGAACTCATGCTCGTCTGCTCTCTATGGCTTCTTCGCTAAGCCTCCTTTGTACAGCCTGCTTCATGAAAGCGCGCGTTTGCTTCACGCTCGTGCATATTCGTCTGCTCTCACGTCTTCGTCGTCTGCTTCTCGCACTTGTCTGCTTCTTGCACGCGCAGCAACACCGTTGTCGTCTGCTCCAACTTCGCACGCGTCGTCAATCTCACCGGACAGCGCCCTGACGGCGCGGCAGTGCGCGCAGTATAGTTGCAGCCGCTGCAAGACGCGATAAGCGTCCCCCAATCGACAGGGCAGAGAGAAAGGAACAAAAGAAAGGAGATCGCACTGACGTGGAGCACTGTATATACTACGTGAGCGCGCTGTCTCTGCGCTGGACATCGCCACAGCGGACGCTTGACAAGGCCGCCGCTGAGGTGTTCTTTTTTTGCCCCTTTCCTTATCACGACTGGGGCCGGCGACGGCGAGATTGGGTTTCGCCAGGCTGGCGAGCAGACGAAGCGACGCGCCTGGACCCGCTGCTTGCACCGGCCTGCACTTGCTCGTCGGCGAGGTTCCCGACTTCTGCGTCTTCCCTCTCGCTGCCAGGAAAGTGCGGCACGACACGCCGGTTCAGGTAGATATATACTCGGCTCAATTTCTTCACCGATCGACGTAGTATACCCATTATAAAAGAATGCTCGTTAAGTTTGTGTGGTTGTCTTTGAGAGGTTTTGGCTTTCAGAGAGGAAGACCTTAGTGCGGGTGGCCAACCATTTCTAAAGCGACAGTTTTCGTTAAAAAAAATAAATTGTGCGCGTGAAATTTTTTTTATTTCAAAGTTCCCGAATGTGTAGAGTTGTGACGAAGTCAGTGGTGGTCGTAACTTTATGGTGCGTAAGAGGCACATTATAGTATAAATGGCTGTGCTTTGAAAGCACGGCAACAGTGCGACCCCTCGAGCTCAAGAAGACTTCATTAGAAAAAAAGTGCTGAAATTCCGCGGTGTGCCAAGTTCTAAAGCCTGTGGTGCTGTATAGCAGTGAGTCGAATATCCTCCGTCGGCTATCTCGAGGTTTCCACAACTATACGCCATCCGCGTAATAATGATATTAAGCGGCAGGGAAAGCTGTTCGTTTTACATGGCCGGTTGTTAATTCGGCAGACAGAACGCCGAGCGCACATACACATATCACCCATGTGACTTCCTTTGGTGTCGCATTATCGGGCAGTCGATTACCTGAACGCTGAAATGGCTGCCGTCTGTTCCATAGCTCGTCGGGGCGAATATATAATGTTTCTGATATCGAGGCTCATGACTCGCTGACTGCACTGCCAACCTTCCGCGAAATGTTTATGCTCGTATTCAACGTGAAGTGACTCAGGAACGCGAGTGCGAGTCGGCTCCTTTCCGCAGGAAATTTCCAAACGGAACTGGAAAACCGAACATACCGAATATATCCGGTTTTCGGATGATTTCGCCCTGCCCGTGTGTCACCTCTTTTGTGTCCACCCGCACGTGCACAGATCATGGAGCGTCTAAGCACCTGCCTGGCGGCGAGATACTTCGCAGTCATCAGTATACTTAATCTTGCCTGACACTTGGCGCCCCCTGTCTTGCGCAGATATCTCGACGCTACGGGCCCATTAGAAATGATGTCAGCTGCTCAAACTTCTCCTCAGGAATTATTAAAAAAAAAAGGAACAGCGTTACAATATTTACCTCCGTAAAAGGATGACACATAACGCCATCTATTGTCCGATCGAAAAGGAAGTACAAAGTGCACCGGTCTCTGCAACGGTATTGTGGCGTGCCCCCAGTGACTATAGCACTGATGTTTCATACAGGCACGGCTTGCACTCTTTAACAGGCGGTTCGCGCAATGACTCTGAAATGGGAGCCAGAGAGAGAGGTTGACAGGAAAATGGCAACGGGGCGTAGAGAGCTCGCAGAATAGCTGCGAGTCGGAGATAAAAAAGCTCGCACAAGTTCCTCGCTGATCGCTGCCGACTGTGGGGCTGACAAGAGCTAGTCCACGAGGGCAGACGAAAACACTGAAACAAAGGGAGACAACGCTTGAGAAGGCGTACAGTTTCCAAAGAGGCTCGTTGACGCATCACGGGTTCTCAGCTCTTAGCAACCGTACACGTCGACGTGGAGTGCTCGAAGCGAGGCGATCGAGATAGCTCTTAGAACTCCGTTTTACCGACAGGGAAGACGAGAATGGAGAAGAATGCTGGGGCTATATTTTGTAACCCCCCCCCCCCCCCCCCCATTCAATTTGTTTACTGTAAGCCGGAAAAAAAGAAAACGTGCTGCAGAGGTTACTTCTTTGGAGATACAACTACTTGACCCTCAAAGCTATTACCCCTTTAGAGAGGGCGCTCGACTACTGATCCGGAGTTCCCGGGTTCGAACCCGACCGCGGCGGCTGCGTTTTTATGGAGGAAAAACGCTAAGGCGCCCGTGTGCTGTGCGATGTCAGTGCACGTTAAAGATCCCCAGGTGGTCGAAATTATTCCGGAGCCCTCCACTACGGCACCTATTCTTCCTTTCTTCTTTCACTCCCTCCTATATCCCTTCCCTTACGGCGCGGTTCAGGTGTACAAAGATATATGAGACAGATACTGCGCCATTTCCTTTCCCCCAAAAAAACAATTATTATTATTATTAGACTAGCTGAAAACGGATATCAGACACATTTAGTCTCTGACCAAAGGTTCGTAGCGAGACCAATGTGGTGCAGTTACTCTTATTTTACTCCCTTTTTCTGTAAGACTAATTTTTGGGTGCCCCTCGCCCAACATTTCTGGCTACCAGAAAAGCTCCTTGATGGTACCAGTCGAGAAACTCCCCTTATTCTCGTATACTCTTAGGTATGCATGTATGAATAGATACATTTAGAATAAGGCGAATAGCAGGGCACCAGTGTTCAGGCGAAGGACTCCCCCTCCCCCCCCTGCGCATGCGCACTGTCGCCCTGCTATTCCCCTAGGCCCCTAACTGATGAGGTCATCTTATTGTAAATGTCCCTATTATCAGGCACTTTGATTTGTCCCAGATTGGAAGGTTAGCGCCCGAATGTCGCGTTAAGTTGACGTAGTAGACCTAACTATTCTGGATTCCACAAAGCACCGAAAAGAAAACTTCACTGAAATGTGCCACCGATAGTAACTGGTACGATTGAAGAACTCTGATTGGCACAGCCAGCGCCTGTGACGTCAACGCTGATTGCGAGCAAACAGCCTCAACTGTCGGCTCCGGTATCACAGGTGGCCCTGACCAATGACAAGAAAGCAATATACATAAAACCAAGAAAAGGATCGTTATGAAATAAGGGATTCTAAGGTCGGCATTTTTTTCCAAATCACGCTGAATGCGAAGTCGGGCCCGCGTCTTCGCAGATATCATTTTCCGTTGTCGTCCGGGGTTGCTCTAGCGATACCCATTTTCAGCTTACGCGTTATTTAACGGTAACAAAAAACTGACCTTTAAACGCGCCGCTTCCTTGACGTCATCACACTGCTGCCCGCACCGCTTTCGAAGCGACTTTTAGCGTTTGCTGGATGAAGGTTGAGTATTCACCTTCTACTGCTTCGGCACTTTTGGTTAGTAATTTTTTTATTTTTATGTTAGAGCCAAGAAGCCAACGAAACAGCGACTACGCTGCATACCATATACGAGTGACACCAGCGATCTCCGCAAGCTGCATCTTAGTTTAATACACGAGGTCAGCTGTTTTTCGGTACGTGAGCCTTACCCTAATGGTATGGTTATCTCCGCGAGGCCCCAGGGTTTCAAACTGGTCTCAAATCTCATCTAGGCTTGAGCAGCTACGGCTATGCTTCGTTGGAGTGTGCACCTGAAGGAACAAATGGGCGTATTCAGCCACATATGAAGATAGCCAGGCCAAGAGGGAATGTGGATGCGGCATTTTTTAAAATTGTTTTTTTCTCTGTTATCTTGCGCGTGATTTCGCGCAGTTACTGCAGCTGCACAACGGTGCTTTCGAATGGTATACTTTTTTGTGGGTTGTGTGGTTTTTACGTACCGAAGCGACACATGGTCTACAAGGAAGACCGTTGCGGAGGGCTCCGGATTAATTAGGCAATCCGAGGCTCTTTAATGGGCGCTGACATCACACCGCACACGGGCGCTTTTGTATTTCGCCTCCATCGGGATACGGCCATCGCGGCCTGGATCGAACCAGCGACCCTGGGATCGGCAGCCGAACTCCAAAGCCATTGAGCCACCGCGGCGGATGAATTGTATACTGCCTGTCACTGCTCCAGATAGGCGTGCGCGCGTTCCAAGCTTTTATGAAAACGAAACTCGACCCCCCCCCCCCCCCCCCCAATTATTTCCCCTTCCTTTATTTTTAATTTCTTTCGTCGTTTTTCGTTCCAGAGGGGAACGTCTTTTCGTGTTGCCAAGTCACATCGCAAAGCGGCTACTCTTCAACCTTAACCGTTGAGTCGTACTTTAAACTACTACGTAAGCACAGCAGCCGCTTCCTTGTCACGTGCACCGCACGCGCGAAAGTAGCAATCTCGACCCAAGTTGTGCCGACGCCCCGAAGCCGATGTGCATGCGTGTCACGGGGACCCGGCATCACCCGCTCAGCTTCCCAGCATCCTGCGCGAGACCCTCGGCCAGAGGTCGTCGTCTCTCTAGACTAAAACTCCGCCCCACTGAACAGCTACATTCGTTCCAAAAACGAAAAAAAAAATAAAAAAAACAGCGTGCAGCCGGGCTCGCTGGCTCGGTGCTCGACATTCGACAGGTGCGCTCACGCGACCGACCGACCGCTCCCTCCTCCTCCACCTCCTCCCCAGGGTTGTGAGAGGAGGAGGAGGAGGGAGTACATTCACAGCGCCGGAGGTGCATCCTTCTCAACGAAAACTCGCCGTCGTACACACGCACGCACTCACACTCGCTCGCTCACTCACATACACATGCACATACGGACACCCGCAAAGCTGCTACACCCCTTACGTTTCTGCCAGACTGGGGGAGGGGGTAGCCTGACCCCGCGGCGGCGCTGTTCTTGTGCTCGTGGTGTAAACGCGTACAGCGTATACTAGAGAGAGGGGGGGGGGGGATAGAGAAAGGGGCACACAGCGGCCAGCTGTGAATGAATCCGTGTCAAAAGGCCGTCCTCGGCTGCAGGTCCATGTTTGGGCAACGCCGCTACACACCGCGCCCTTTCGCTGGCGCCGTGCGCGGAGGCCGCCGGACGTCGTGGGCCGCGCTGAGGTCGCGGCGTGTGTGTGGAGGTACTATACTTCTCGCGGGGAAAAGAAGCCACGCGGAGCAGAACGGTAAACGGGAACGGCACCGGCGCCATCTGGTCACGGTTACTGGGCCGCCTGGAGTCGGGTTCGCCGGGGCACACGCCCGTGATCGGCGAAGCACTGCTGTTCTGCGTTGGTTGGCGCAGTTGCCTTGTAAAGCTTGCAATAGACTGTCTATAGACAGTGCATTAGCTATCTATAAGTAAACCATATACTGTTCTATAGACATTAATTTTGATGTTTTGATAATAAATCGTTCGAATCTTTGCGAGAAACTAAATGGCCCCATCATGGGCCAGTTGGGACTGAATGGCTCTGTCCAAGCTTTGACGGCATCGCCGTTTTTTTTGGCGCCATTTGTGGGGAGTAAGCTGCGGCCTCTGGCGGTTGTAAGCTGATACTCCGAGTTTTCGACGACAACAGTAGGCCGCGGCATAGCATATGTTATTCAATGAAATTGCCGCACAAAAACTGTATCTACAGGACGTCTTTTTTTTTTGTCAACAGATATTTTTGTCTTCAGAGTGATACTATAATGGCTACTGACAACGGCTTTTGAGGCGGCTACGTCAAGCATGTTACTCAATAATAATCAGACAATTTGCCCGACATATTCTTACGAAGTCTGTATTGAAAGAACAAAAAAATTCAGTCTTGTCTGAGAACGCTGCACGAGACTATGCAGGCATGGATTCGTATTTCCTCTTTTCACTCTCCTCGCAGCGGGAACCCCCTTCGAAATTCATGTATGATATTGGGGGTATCTCGTTCTTGTATTTTGCTCGTTTACCTTCTTGTTCTTACTCCAAGCCCTTCGTCTAACATCTACTGTAGCGATAGCTACATTACGGTAGCATTCCGAGCCTTCGGCGTGGCGGCGCTGCAACCCTGTGGCTGCGCCGCCAAGCTGTCACGTGGTTGGTCACGTGGTGCAGAGCAGCTGCCGGCGGCGCGGCGCCGTGGCAGATCACGTGGTTGGTCACGTGACCGAGTTCCAGTCGGCCAGCTGTAGCTATCACGTCACTCCAGGTTTAACCAGAGCTAAACCGCAGTCACTTTTTTCTTCTAGTCTCACGTGGTCTAGAGAGAGAGAAACAACACTTACTGCCAAGAACTTGTAGACCCTAGGCGGCTGGGCCTCAGTGTGACTCCCATGGAGGGGTGACCTCCAAGGCCCTGCCAACGAGAGCTTCCTGCGTTGCCCGTTCCTGCATAACTAGGAGTCGGCTCCAGCTTTCCTCGGAGAAGGCTGGCAGGAGAACATCCCCAACGAACATGATCTTGCGCTTCCAATTCCCCTGATTAGCAATTTTTACATGCAGGGTCATATTCCCCATTTGTCTAGAAAAGCTTTTACTCGTACAAAAAAAAAAGAAAAACGAACGTGGCAGGCGCCTGATTCCGCCAACGTAGACGTTTAAAAGCATTCCTGCATTACGATGAAACATCCTGTACGTTGTGTACAGCTGTAAGCTTCGCCCGGTCTACAAGCCTTTAGGGGTCGTGAAGCGTGTGATCCTGATTGGCGCCGCCAGTGTTTGATCACTGCCGCGCGACACCGCCGGGAGTTTGTGCGGTGCTCCGACCCAGAGATGACGCGCGCTTTACGCCGCGTCCTCTCGGGCGAACTGGGCGCCCTGGCCCCGCCAGTTGTTCGGGTCCGCGCTCGCTCTAAATCTCTTTGTGCCAGCCGCTCTGCCTGCGCCGAACAGCTGGTGTTCCGGGCCAGACTAACAGCGTCGGCATATCGCGCACTTGTGCCGAGCTCAGCCGAAGCTCAGGCACAGACGACACACGCTCGAATGCTATAGCGGGGATTGATTGTAAAACATTTTATTCGCCGGGAAGAGCTTGGCAAGAGGTCGCGTTAAGTGGTCGAGAGTACATAGCCCTCGACGACTTTGTCAGCCCACTCCACCGCCAAAACTTGCGTTCTGGGGTCAGAGCTAGCCAGCACGGTCTCCCACCGCTCGAGAGAAGGAGCTGTAACTAGATCACCCGGAGGTGGCTCTATTTTGCAGTCCCACAGGATGTGATCGTAGGTAGCACGTTGGCCACAGTGCTTGCAGTTTGGGTTGTAAAGATCTGGATAAATGTGCGCGAGGAGTGATGGGGTGCGTATCGATCTCGTCTGTAGACGACGCCACGTAACCTCTTGTTCTTTAGTAAGTCTTTTGTCTGGAGGGGGGAAAATTCTCCTCTCTAGTTTAAAATGATTGGTGAGATCATGATATGTGATCATTGAGTCCTTCGTGAAATTCAGGGAGCCAGACTCATCCACTGCCCGGTCGACGAAACCTCGGGCTGAACCGGCACAAGAATCACAATATCCGCGTGTGTGCCGCGGATATGTGGTCGTCAATGCGGCCAACTACATAGAGGGAGGCCACGTGTGGTAGCTACGCACTAAACAAAAAAGGAGTGAAAAGGGGGTATGATAAGCTCCTTTTTAATAAAATGAGACGCGCTAGAGGCAAGATTACTCCCTTTTTACTCCCATATAGGCGTATTCGTGTTGCAAGTGATACCTGCTCTCTTATTTTCTCTCTTTCCCCATAGCTCCCTCTCTTATTCATGTCATCCACTTCATGCCTTTCTTCGCGGAGCGGTTCAAGGCGTCATCATCATCATCATCAGTCTATTGCAGGACAAAGCTTGGCCTCACCCAGTGATCTGGCTCTAATTAGCCCTGCACTGCGCCGTGCAACCACTGCCACCCTGTCCCCTCTAATTTCCTAATCTAGCTCATCGGTTAATCTATAGCTGATCGGCTAGTTGGAGCAAGCGGTTCGGATAGATGGACGAAGGCAATGGCACTATTCACTGATTAAAAATAAATATTGTGAAGCGACACAGAGCTCGAAGGAAATATCTCCGCACAGACAGCACCTGCCGTGCGTGCGTGGTGCGTTTCCGGTCTTTTATTTTTCTCTGTGTCTTTCCGTGGGTGTAGAAATTGAGCGCTTAAAACTTTCTCTCTCTCGCTGTGTTCACCCCTTCCGGAAATCCGGCCCTTCTTTCACGAAATCTGCTACTCTTTCCTACTTTCTCGGTCCCTCGGGGAATTTCCAGCCTTACCGTGAATTACCTGTAGCTTTGCGTTTCGTGACATGTTTGTCTCGACTTATGCACGCTGCGTTTGGTTTGTATATATAATCCTCATATCGGCTCGCGACGTTGTAAAATTTATTTTGTGGGACGTCTGCCCCCAGTGTTTTCGGTGTGGCCGCGCGGTATGGAAACGTGGCGTGTCACGCTTACCTCCTCTCATTTCTTAATAAATCAGAATCGCGGACAGATCAATCCAAACTGAAGGTTTCGCTACGCGCGTGTTCACATTCCCCCCCCCCCCCCTCTCTCTCTCTCTTCTAGACAGTAGCGCCCTCTATGATACCACCAGCCTCGACGTGCCGAGTGACGAAGAGAGCATCTCGCTGTCAGGTCCACAGTAGACAGTACGATAACAGCCGCGTGTCGCCCAGCACTTAAGTTTATTGACAATTAAGCATCTTCTCTTCACAGGAAGTGTCATTAGGGGCTTTAGTGTCATTGAGTACGCCCACTCCGCGCAAATGAAAAACTGGATCACACCTTCCCTCCCTCGCCTCCCAATGCCACTGAAACGTCCACTGCCAAGCCCGCGTCGAGCACTCCCACTGATCACGTGACCAGTTTCATCCGAGGGCGGTGCCGGTAACCCTACGGAGTCGATTCAACGGGGTCGTGTCGTAGCTTCTTTTCCCTTTCATTTATTCTTTTTCAACCATATATATCAGCTAAAGATCCGTATACATCAGGGGTGCTCGCCGAGAAACTTTCTTTTCTTACTTTTTATTACACGTCTGCCTCATCGTATCCCGTATGTCCCCGTCTACAAGTGTCGCTCAGAGGCCGCTATGCCGCTGTGTCTTGGCAATGCGCCTTCCTTGCACCTGCCGACGTCCCGAAGGAAGAGAGCCGCTAGCATGCCTCGCTTCCGCGTACGGGCTGCTGCAGGCTTACTACACGGCGATCGAAGAAGGTATACGCGAAGAGTCCTTGGAAAGAGCCGGGTCTCTCTTTCCGTCTCCCCCACGGTGGTGTGTGCGCTGTACGCGCTCGGGGTCTCGATATAACCCGTCTCCGCGCTGCTGTACACACCGCACGCGCAGCTGTAGCTCGTCGTCAAGTGGCCCCGGTGGAAAAACCGCCGCGATATAAAGTGCGCGCGCTTGGTACTACAAGCGGGTAAAAGAGACACCGTTCCGCGTCGCTGATGGCACCGGGCACGCTTCTCTCTGGCCTCCCTTCCCACCCTCGCTTTTTCTTGAACCTCAACTCTCCCTCCCTCGGCGTCTTACGTCTTTAACACGACCACATTTCCTGAACTCGTCTTTTTTACTTCTTTGCGTGCTACTCGGGCGCTGCTGTGGTCAAGCGGGGATCCCGTACTGCACGCACGTATAAATATAACGGCCTGAAGAGGAGGTCCACCCCCCCCCTTCTCAGCCGAGCGCGTGCGTGCTGCCACTCGGCCACGGTGGAGACACGAAACTTCGTGACTTCCCGGCGCAGCTATATAACCGCCGCCGCGGCTTGTGTGTAGCGGTCCTCCTTTAAACGCCGCCTTTCCTCCTTTCTCTCTCTTCCTATTTGTATCACGGGGAGAAGGCCTCCCGTGATACGGTGTGGCCGGGAGAGTGACCATGGAGGCAAAAGACCCTCCGCAGGAGGTCTACTCTGCTTCGTGTTCGAAGGGGGCGGGGTGGGGGACGCAGCGAAGGAACAGCTAGCATCGATTCGGTAAAACTGCTCTCTGCTTTTATTTTCTTTCTTTACTATTTATTTGGTTATCGAGACGACGACGACCGGCCGACAGCAGGTCCTCGAGTAGATTGCTGCAGCCCCCCCGTGTTCGTTCTCCGTAGTACCTGCCCTGCATGCCTTGGCTGTTCGTGTCCCCTTCAATCGTTCGATCCGCGCTGTAGCGACGACGCGAACTTCACGGCAGCAGCGCAGCCGCTTCGTCACGCTACGCCTGTTCCCTCCCTCACCTGCACACCCTCTCCCCGCCGCCGGGCCTCTTCCGCCATTTTACTTATCTTCTTTTGTTCTCCTATCATCCGGAGCGGAAGCTCAATGGTCGAAAAGCGCAGGTAGTTAGAGTGGATGCATCCAACGAGAAAAAAAAAAAAAACAGCTACGTACAGTGGAATGAGAAGGGGCAAAGAAGGACATTTGCTCGTGGTCATGCATGAAAAATGGCTTTTCTTTCTCCCTCCTTCGTCCTTGTTGTGTATAATCTTTTCTGGGCATCCCCGCTACCACCGTTGCTCTCTTTCCAAACCGCGTTTTACGATGCGTGCTCGGTGGCCCCTACCGCACATGTGCCGTCATTGTCGTCTCGATGACGTGGTGGCTGCGAATGCGGGTCGCTCGCAGAGCAGGTGAGGTGAGTAAAGAGTGCGTGTGTGTCTGCCCTTGTGGTGTGCGCGGGTTGCGCGTGGTCGGGCCGAGTTGAGCGGGGAAGGGGTTCGGGTTTACCTGACTGTCATACAATCGCGCCTCCGGACTTCGTGCTAGGCGTGCATCAATCGCAAGTAGCACGCGACACTAACTTAGTAACCAATGGCTGCGTTTGCTTATGTAAGCAACACTGAGCGCTTTGGTCAGTTTTCATCGCGTTCCCGGATCCCTGTCATTTCTTTTTTTCTTCCCCTAGGCGGAATCGAATGCACTTGGCAACGGATCGGTAACTAGATACCAATTCTTTTCACGTGCAATGTAGGGGGGGGGGGGGGGTAATTGTTTTTTTACGGGCAGGAACATTTTTGCAGCTCCCTGAGCGCTCTGACCATGTAGTGAAAGTTCTCTATAATGGTCAACACTACGGGTCGTTCGGACACCGCTGGCCTATGACAGCACGTCGACAGTTGACCTGCGGATCGCTGTGCAGCCTCTGTAGCCAAATAACTGGAGCGCAACACGAACCGTGCCAGCTAGGAATCGCATACGCTGTCTGTAACGTCACGCATCCGTTTAATTTCCTCGTGAGCAGACCGGTGTGAACGCTTTGCCGAGCCCTGCTACAGAAGCGAGCTGGGTATACAGCAGCTGTAACTTCTGCATGCGATATCACAGCCGTCTTTGGCGGCTCGCTTGTTGGGTCGAATGACTAGGAGGCCTGGTTCCCGGATAACCCTGCGCACATGCACATACTTTGTCTAACAGTACACGCTTCGCCGACTGCGCTACGCTGCACTGCACTGCTCTACACTGGAGTACACTACGCTGCGCTGCATTATGCTGCACTGCACTAATAGGGTGAACTGTCGGACTTGTAAGTAGGTCGTTTTGGGCACACTAGAGCGCAACAAGAATACGAAGGACACATTGAAAGGAAACACCAGCACAAACGCTATCCTATTTTGATGTTAGCGCTTGTGCAGCTGTTTTCTTCCGCTGTGTCCCTTGTCTTCTGGTTGATCTGCAGTGTGTTTAGAATGGAACACGTAGTGTATGTACGTGCCTCATAGCGCCATGGCTGGTGGGAAACCCCTCTCTCTCGTTGTCGGCGCACGTTGTCCGTAACCATACCCGTCGCCTGAGCGCGCGTCTCGTCTTTCGTCCCGAGCACCGAATCGTCGATGAACTAGTCAGCCTCGCGGCTGCATCGCCGTCGGGGCCTGACCGGTTTATAGCGCGACGTCGCCAAGTCGGGCTCGTGACTCACCGCCCTACGTCACGTCTGCCGGGGCAGCCGCGTGCGTCTCGTCAGTGCTCCGAGGAACTCCCCTCGGCGCTGCTGGCAGTCCGGACTTGTTGCCGCGCCGCTGATTTCACCGGGCTCGCGCGCCTTTCACGGCGGCCGGTTTTTATCGTCGCGCTGCTTCCCGTGCTGTCGTCTGTGAGCCATCGGCAGCGAGAGGCGTCGCCCCGGAGAAGCCCCGCAACTCCCTCGACAAGTAAGGACATGACGCGAGGCCACTTCCGAAGTCGCCCTCGTGCAATTTAGCCCTGCCCGCGGGGCTTGCTTGCCGCGTGCGGTTGCTCAGTTGCTAAGGCGAGGCCCCGTGTGTGATGTGTTGGAAACAGTTGCGGTGCATATATCTTTTCTTCGTGTGGCTTAGCCTACCTTCACCTTGCCCGACCTAGTGCAGCCACGAAGAGTCTTTGTGGCTGGCTTCTGATGAAAGCACGACGTCTTCTGAGTCGACACGCTGCAGGAGAATCTTTGAAAATAGCCTCTCGCAACCGAAGACGTCTCAGTGAAACGGAAGTGGACGTTAACTAATTTTTAATTCGTGGATGTTTACATGCCAATGCGATGCAGTGCGCAATGCGATGATCAGGAGAAATCGGATTAGTAAATTCTACCTGCATCAGGGGCTTCTTAACATGCATCGTAACCTTAGTACGCCGGTGATCTTACATTTCACCGCGGCAAAATGCAGCCGAGGATGGGGTCGAATTCGCAACCTTGGGTTCAGCATCTTAGCGGCACTAAAGTTTACCGACATTTCAGAGCTCGCAGAGAAACTCTGTAATAGGTGGAGAAATTGTTTAATCCTTCACGTTCCGGGACTGAGTAAGGAGAAACTGAGCGCTCAAACTTGCAACCCAATACTATTTGCCGTGAACCAAGCGCTCCCGTTTGCAAATGGTGCTCTCGGTGCTTTTCCGTTAAAGCAGCTCGTTCAATTCTGCGTGCTTTGGAGCTGTTTTCGTACTTTCTACATGGAGCCGCTCGAATGACCGCGATGTTTCCACTTAACTTTGTTTCTTGGTGGGTTTTCTTCAGCCGAGGCTAAAGCTTCAACGAATTGCAGAGCTTGTGAAAGATGCTATGTCATTTAGGGTTTCCTGCCCCGATCCGAGCAGAATTTGACCTCAGCTCTTGGTTCAAACCAGACTTTCGAATTTTAAAAGCGCAAGCTAGTCGCCAAATTTCAGACTCGCTCGTATTGCAGAAAAGTGTGAAGCTCCTGCCCCTTAATCGGCTTATATCGTGTGGTATTTTTTACGAGCTGACTTAGTAGAAAAATTTGGAAAAAACAGCGCACCTTTAGACACGGACAGAGGCAGATATAACGACACAGCGCTGTCTTTTCACCTCAGTTATCTTTCTGTCGCGTGCAAACATAGCAGCTGCTTCCCATGTATTCCCGCCCACTTTTCGTATATATATTGTGTCACTCTGCAATAAAGAACTAGTTGAAGTCAGCGCTGTGTCGTTATATCTGCCTCTGTCCGTGTCTAAAGGTGCGCTGTTTTTTTCCAAATATGAGCTACCAACTAGCCCGTTTGACCACCCTTGTTAGCAGAAAAAAAACGACATAATCATACTCAAAATACAACAAAACGTTTTGTCATAACGGCAGATTTTTCTGCAGTATTGTAGTATCTTTGTGTATTTCTACGACAAGGGAGAGCACAATATTACAGAAAAATCTGGTGTTACCGCGCAAATTTCTGTCGTTACTGCAAATTCATGGCTAAAAATACTACAGCAAGACCAGTTGCGTCGATAGAAAATTTTGCTTGTTCTTCGACAGGAAGCAGCTGGCTTGCAGGCCCCAGTTAGCAGTTAGTGCTAGTTAATGTACCCGCGTTATGTGTGGAGTGTTCTTTAGCTTTCGTTCCTGCATCTGCAATGCACGCGTCTCGTCTGTTCCCCCAAGTCCAAGGCCTCAGAAGGGAAGCACTCCAGTCAGTCTCTTGCCCCAAGGCTGTGGACAAATGACCGGAGTTTCGTATGAGGCCCACGTCCAAAACTAGCGATCGTTTGCGTTTTCCTGGGTCGTCGCGCGCTTCACATCTGTCGAGCAGGTTTGAAAGTTGGGAAAAGTCGTTCATTCGCTATTTAGCGTAAGCGGTGATTTATGGCACACACGAGGGAAAACCCATAATATGAGGCAGCGTTAATTTTAACACTCTGAACGAATATACAGACAACACAGTCAGCCCAGAGGGGGGTCGTTGGGCTTTTCAGAATTGCTTCATTTTCGTAATGCAAGTTTTAAACTGATCTAAGCAACACAACACAGGAAAACACAACAAATAACGTTTGTTGGCGCAACAGAGTTTGCTGTAGTATTTTGGGACCTGACGACAGAAATTCTTGTCGTGGCAACAGGATTTCCTGTAGCATTGTGCAGTCCCCTGTCGTAACGACAGAGCCAGTTCTGTCTCGAATTCGAGCATTCGAATTTTATTCCAGCCGGACTATACGGACCACCACCAAGTTGACAGCGACGAGGAGAGTGACGACTGGTGTGCAATGCGTCGTTTCTGCGAATCCTGGATATTTCCTCTTTTCTTTACATGATCGTTATCATGTGTCTGTACATCCGAAGCTCCGCATCTGTTGCATATTACCACACGGCCCTCCCCCTGAATATGCATACAAGTAGGGACCGCACTCTGCGCGCTGACAGCGATTCCGACCTCGGCCTTGGCTATTCGGCGACGAAGACGGATTCGCCCTCCCTGGCAGGCAAGACGAGCTCGTATAACATTCCGCGCGGCCTTCCAATGCACCACACACACTCAGGGGACCGCAAGGACGGATCCAGACCTTGGAGGGGCCGCATAGCCTTGCCCTTCCCCAGGCATCTCTCTCCATCTCGCGCGGTCGGTGTCGCCCCGGAGGTCCCGGGTCCGGCGTCTGTTGCCGCCCGAGTCCGCGCATTGGGGGAGTTGGGGGTTGCCAGGCGGAGTGCTGGCCCACTATGCCAGGGCCGTGGGGCTCCACCACTTCGCTCGTCGGGGCCCGCGTGTCGTCGTCGTGGCTAATTCCGAGCCGCTGAGTCAGGCGCCAACCGCGCCGCGCTCGCGACGCCTATCCCTCCCTCCGGCTCGCGGGACTCTCCTCCTCTCCCACCAAGAATAAACAGCCACGCACGTCGGTTAAAAGCGGGCAGGCCGACGAAGCGGCGGCGTGCCTTTGGGCGCAAAACAAAACAGCTCCGCGAGACCCGAGCCGCCTGGTCGAGGTGCGTGTCTGTAGTGCTAACGGCCGATACAAACTAGCAGAGAGACTTGCCGGCTCGGAGGTTCCGACCCGGCGCGTGCTGCTTTTGCAGCGCGGCTTCGTGAAGGTTAGGGCCGGGATCCCCGAGCGCACGATTCAATAGTGGGAGCGGGGATATACAACGGGTAGCAAGATACACGAGTTCGCACTCATACGCGAATAAGGCGCTACACCTGGCACGCCCTGGCACTCTCTGAGGATTGCGAGCGTCGGATTATGGTACGCGCCAATGTATTAGGGCACAGGCAGGGCCGCACGTGCGGGGACACGTGCAGGTATACATGTACGGGATGTTGGACACGTACCCTCCGATGCAGTATGAAAGGGCAGTTTGCACAAAAGTTCGAATTTTCTGTTGTTTTTTTTATTCGCTCAAGTTGAAAATTACCTCTGGATATTATATACCGGTAGAAAATTAGTCCTAAAACAAAAAAGTGCTCGTTACACATAGTTATGGAGTAATCAATAATTGAACGCTTTCACTCTGTTCTCTTTCATATTTCACACGAGAGCACGCCGTCTTCTCAGGTACTGTGAATCCAAGCTTCCTGCGATGACTCCGTTGCGTCTAAACTATTTCTACATTAGCGATATTTAATCGAGTTTTTTTTATACATTACGTGTAGGCAATTCCCTCCTCCATCGCAGCGTGTGGCGACGCCGAGGTTTCACAGCGCCGCGCATCATTGCTCCCGCATTGCTCGCCTCGCGTCCGAGCTATAGCCTCGAATCTTCCTTCTTCCGCTCCGCATCGCGTCGAAATGCAGCAGGGGGGAAGGAAGGGAAGGCCGGAAGTTGAAGTAAGGCGGCGCTCAGCAACAGGCCACCTTGGCAGCTACACACTATGTGCGTCGTGTCAGCGCTGACGAAGGGCGCCTCCGAAAAGGACACGCCGGTATCCAAGGCGAGGTATATATGCAAGGTCCGTCTTCCTCTTGCAAGCATAGTTGATGCCTGTGATACATGTGAACTTGTCTGATGCTTATGAACTTGCGTGACGCTAATGAACTTCTGTGATGCTAATGAACTTGTGTGATGCTTATGAAGTGTGATGCTCATGAACTTTTGCGTGGCGCTCATGAACTTGTGTGACGTTCTTGAACTTGTGTGATGCTTATGAACTTGCGTGATGCTTATGAACTTCTGTGATGCTAATGAACTTGTGTGATGCCTATGAAGTGTGGTGCTCATGAAATTTTGCGTGGCGCTCATGAACTTGTGTGACGTTCTTGAACTTGTGTGACGCTCCTCAACTTTTGTGACGCTCTTGAACTTGTGTGGTGCTCTTGAACTTGTGTGATGCTTATGAAGTGTGATGCTTATGAACTTGTATGACGTACGCTCATGAACTTGTGTGACGCTCATGAACTTGTGTGATGCTCCTCAACTTTTGTGACGCTCTTGAACTTGTGCGGTGCTCTTGAACTTGTGCGATGCTCATGAACAACTTGTGTGACGCTCCTGAACTCGTGCGACGCTCGCGAATTTGTGTGATGCTGTGAACTCGGTAGTTTGCAGCTATGACAGACTACGACACCGACGCCACATCTGGCGTCGTCTGCCGCGCAGAAAGTCCCTCGCGGAGCTCTCTCGCCGCTAACGAAAGCTTGACGCAGTCGCGTGCAAGGAGGACAGACACACCGCCAAGGACGAGAAATGTTAATGTGTAGCAGTTCGTATGGACCGCGAGCGAGCTGTAAGTCAGTGCGCGATCTCACTCATGCGGAGGCAGCATGGGCGGGCCCACAAATGCCGCGGATATCGCACGCGCGCGTTCTGGGGGGCCGCAGAGACGTGTAAACGGCGTCAGACTGCGGCGATATGGGCGATTGCATCCCGGTGTGTGTAGAGGGGGGCGTGACTCGTAGACGAGGAAGTGTATCTCGCGCGACGACGTGAGGATCTGTTCGCTATCGGAAAGCGAAGTAAACAATCGATTTCCGTCAATTCAACACCGCGGTTATAGTTCTTCTCTTCCTTCGATTGTTCCCGGCTTGTGTAGAAGTCCGTACGGGCGTCCATGCCGCTAGAACGATTGAATAGTAGCAGCGGCAGCCCTGACTGATACTTGGTCGTCGAAAGAGGGAGAGACGTTCCTGTTTCTATAGTCTTCGGGCTTGCGCCGACAGACAGGGTCCGATTGGCTGAACTGGTAGCGCTATGGATCTGGCTTCGCCCTTCGAGTTCGGCTTCGCCACCGGGCCACATGGAGAGAGGATCCGACCCGCGAAAGGCCAGACATTCATCACACGAGGATAAACGGCTGTTGAAGTGGTTGCGGCGGCGTCAGTAAATATCGCCGAAAGAAAATAGAGAAAAGCTACACTCTCCAAGCTGCGCAAACAATTCCGTTGGGACGCCCCGGGAGTTTACAGTTGCGGCCATTGATGCGGAGCCCGCTTTGTCGTTCCGACTCTTCTCTCGCAGTGCGAAAAAGAGCACGAGTGAGCACACAAGTGGTACTTGCTTGTTGTATAGCATGTACGTGGGACGCCGCTCAATTTAGCGAGACGCACTTGGCTAATAGTTTGATCGCCGAAGCGTGCTCCTCTGGCCGCGACTGTACAAGCGCAAGCAGTGTGAGAGCGAACACCTAGGTCGTTCCCAAGAATTGAATTAGGCTTGCTTGCGTGTGTAACTGGTAATTGTATTAAAGGAATCTTGGTTTTGTAGCCCGTTGTTTTCGTACGCTGCTTAGAAAAAAGCTCAACTGAGCTTCCCTCTTGTATCGTTCTTGGGGGCGAAATCGTTGACAGCATACTGATGAAGAGTTGTTCCCTCCTTTCATATTGCTTCGACAAGTTCGTATTCGTTTAGACAAGTAGTAGTAAGTGGTTTTTATTAAAGTAATAGTAAAAAGGAAGGAAAAGACTTTTGCTAGCCCCGGCATCTGCCATCGATACTGAAGCACCTGAGCTGGGGCAGCGGAAATAAAGGATAGCAGGCAGAATGGAGAAATGAAATGAAAGAGGTGAGGGGACAGGAATAGAGGACAGGGGGAGAAGTAATATGTACAAACTATTTACACAATAAGAAATGTGTCCAGGTTGCTAGCGTGAATAGTTCATGATGGAGCAGTTTAGACAATCGCCGGTGATTATTCGCTGGCGCAAGTCAGGTGCATGTCTAGTCCGGCTACAGTTCCCACAGAGCGCATCCTTTGACATGCTTGTACACATGACCCGAGATCGCGAAACTAGTTGTTCCTCTGGCATGCTTTCGGATTTGTCCCAGGAGGACGTCCAGCGTTTTTGGTGACAGCGAATATTCCAAATCTGGATGGCTTAAGTGGACAGAAAGGAATTACTAAAAAATCAGGTGTCATCGCCATGCTCGCAGGGTGACGTTGTTCCGCACGAACCCCTGTACACGTCTTGTTACGTACAGGCTTTGTCAAAAATATACCGCCCAAAGGGTTTGCTTCCAAGCCACGTAGCGGGACTCTTTAACACATTTGTCAGTCCTAAGCCTGGGAGGGTTGACGACTTAAGTTCCTCCCGCCTTCGTGAGATTAGGGTCCCTGAGTATGCAAGAGAATCCGTGCTACAGGCCTCAGAAGCAGACCCCTTGGGCTGCATACTTTTTGAAAGACTGTGCATACCGTCGCGCCCAATCCGCTTGGCATTCGTGTTTCCCAAACGAGAAGGAAGCATTTGTATTGCGCTATGTGCCACCATTCATACCAGCTTGCGTGGGTATCGAGATGCATGCATCCTCAGCTCAGCCTGACTCGAGTTTAAAGAAACTTTTACCCCGCTCACCGCGTCCCGAAGAACGAGCAGAGGAGAGAAGAAGACCACGCAAACAAGGCGCTGTCTTCGCGGGCGCCGGTTCGATAAGGCGTGCACGGGTCAGCCAGGCGAAACGCCACGGAAACCCAAGCCCCGCACTGCAACACCGAGTTCCCCTCCCCTCCTATTCTCTCCACCCTTTCCCTGCCTCTTCTGGGCGACCGTCGGTGTTTCTCGGCCTTTTCGTGACCGCGGTCGTCAGTTTTTGAAGAAGGGAAGCCGGGCTTGGGGCCCGCCGTAATTGCCGCGGACCACGCGGTTTTGCGGGACAAATATAGACCGGCTCTGTGTACGCACTGCGTCCTCCTGCGCTATATACCGCGGGAAGAAAAAAAAAAGAGAAGGAGAAGAAATCGCGGGTTCGTTATGTGCCACCGTATTGGGTGCTCGCGCGATGCCAGCGCCGACAATGCACACGTACTTCAGCTCGTAGCAACGATGCGCCCTCTCGCGTATTTCTCCCGTTTCGCTGCGTTTTATTATTTTTTTTATATATACGCCGTTCTTCGGATCGAATCGACCCTATACATATGCGTGCCAGCATGCATGCAGCAGCTAACATGTAGTACTTTCTTTGGGCATGCGACCTGTCCGGGAAGAGAAATTGATGTAAAGACAATCGCGTAGAAGGCAGTATCTGGCCGCACGTGCGTCTGTGTGTGCGTGTTTTGCGAGCGGTATACGTCTGGACCTTATCTGAGTGGGCGAGCGTGTATAGAGACCACTCGAGGCGATGTGGAGCGCTGAATGTACCGGTACGGGCCGGCTTCGACCGCGGTGCGCACAAGTCGATGTACAGCTTGTGTCTTTGCTTTGTTCTTCTCAAGAATGTGCACCGAAAGGGTTTTCTAAAAGGCTTTGTTGTGCCTCTCGCGAGGTGATCGCGAGTCGTCACGAGCGCGGTTATCAGCGGATGCCTCTTTAATGCGATACCGTTAGAAGCCCGTTCTGGCCAGGCCAAATGCTTCGACCGGTCATCAAATTCGCCCACTGGCTGGAAAGAAGTGACGTCATCGGACCCAAAAGTGACGCCACTTCCGGTAAAGGCATCATCAGCTGCTAATGTTGTCGCACTGCATGTGCATGACGGAATAAAATGCCCGTGTGATTTGTTTTTCTTTTTTTATTTCCTCGGGCGATTCCGCGTTGACAGGATAGATCCACGGCGTCTGCCTTGATCTAAAATATAGTAATGAGCTCGATGTAATCGTAATCTAAGCGAAGTTTTAGACCCTTACTGCACTTTCTATCGACGGCATAAAGTTCCTTATAACGCTAACGCTGTACACCTGCAGGCCCTCTTAATGTTATCGAGTTTGGCGCTGACAGGACCAGGGAGAAAAAGAACTGGCCATTAAAACAAGTGTTATGTTAGGAAACCTCTTCCGCTTAGGTTCGATACGTAACGGAGTGATTCATTACGATTTCCTCCGCTTAGCGCCGATATCGGCTGAATGCTGATGTTAACTGTCGAGGGCTAGAATTGCTAAACGACTTTTTCGGTGGAGAAGATGCCTTTGCCGTCACTCACCACCCACAATACGACAGTGCCGAATCATGTGCCGAGGACAGGATATCTCTGTTAACGGCATCGTTACAAATATATTCCGAGCATAATTTCTGGTTATTTTAGGTTAGGTCACATTGGTCAATGGGTGGTGTTTGAAAGTTCATGCATTTCGAAGCCCGCATACTCTGCACGTGTTGAACGACAGCTGTATAGACGTCTTTATACGCAATACATGTGGTGATGCATCGAAACGGGAGGTGAAGTATAATGCCGTGCGCGAGAAAGAATAATCGCGATGAACCACTTCGGGACACTGTTCGGTCTTCCTAGGAAGGAACCAGGTGGCGCTGTTCCATAGTACGTTTCAGCGTGCGGTAGTGTCATTCTGGTTGTGCCTATACTTACTCGATGCGCGTCTTGTTGTTTGTTCATTACAGGTCGAGCGGCCACTTGCCGCAAGAGAGAAGCCGGCATGGGCGCAGCCAAGGATGAGCACCAATTAAGGCTCCGTCAACATCTTACCAGACAGCATTAGATTGAAAACTGGCTTCTAATACTGTCAGGTAAAGATGTCCGCGGCACGCCAGGAAAAGCGGCGCGGGATGTCCCACCCACGACTCCGTGGGCGCACGTACGCACGAAGGCGGCACAGGTGACGTATCTGTGCCCGGTTCAAGACCAAGGACGCCCAGCGGTTCAGATATAATACGATACTACTTGGGGGGAAAAAAAAAAACAACAGCAGTTGTTAACAATGGGCCACGGTCCGCGGCGAACCAGAACAGTAAACGAAATCAGAATATTAGTATTCGACTATATTAAACAAGCCAGGTATCAAATTTCTAGAGCTTATAATATTTTTTTTTGGTGATCAGCTTCTTGTTTAGGTAGCAAGAAAAGTTTTAACTACGCACTAGTTTTTTTCTTTGTCGTGGAGAAATTCTGTGCGGTGGTCCTGAATGTGGGCGGAGCTTCACTGCAAGGTTAAGTTGTATTCGACTATAGGCAGTGCAAAGTGATATAGTTACACGGAATGGCGTCTGCTGCCGCCGGCGGAACACTTGCGATGTGTATTTGCATCGACAAACATTGCATACGCGCCTCACCCGTACTTTGCAGCAACTGACACTTTTAAATTTTCATTTTTTCCGTATGCATTAACAGAGTAGGATTCACCAACACAGTGACTGACAGCGTTAAGTAATGCTGGATGCTTTCTTTTTAGCTGTTAATTTTACTTATTAGCCTCGGATATGTAGCATGTACTTCTCTGAGCGGTGTGACCAAGCCTCAGAGATTCGCAACTGCAAAGACAAAATCACTGACTTCACAGCAGCGTGCTTGTGCAAACTGCCGCTGGCGGCGACACCTGCACTTATTTTTTCTAGCTTATATAAAAGCTCCGTTTCCTGCGAAAACTGCCTCTTTGTCGTTAAGGACGCGGTAACCTATGGATACGGGCCAACTTCAAATGATCCCCGTTCGGTGTCACTTTAACGATGTCTCTCGCATAATCTGCAATTAGTGATGGAGAACGCGCATGCACTAATTCACTTTTGAATAACCCTAGATGGTCAACAACGCGGGCCACTCCACTATGTGGTGTGCCTTAAATAGCCTACTACAGCTCCGACATGCTTGAGCCCACTGAACGAGTAAACCAAATAACATCATTGAATAAACAACAGAGAAGAGCGGGAAATTACTAAGGCAGGAGCTATTTCGTGCTCCTTCAGATTGTCCAGATCTCTGCTACAATCATTCGATAAATAACCCCATTATGTCATTATAATTCAAAATAATTTGTCTGTGTGGAAGACGGGGGGGGGGGGGGGGGGGGCTGTCGAGTCGGGACTCAGATGAAGTGCTATCGCGGCTGGGCGCTTATAAAGGCTTTTGTCTTGTTGTGTGCCCATCCCTTATGTTGATGGCGGTGAATGAGAGTAAGAATAAAGCCAAATGCAATGCGTCGTTATGCGCCATTTCAGCACTGGACACTGACAATCGCAAGATGAAGATGGATACCGTCGGTGACCATGTGCTCTCAGTTCTCATTGTTCCTTGAGTCTGGTTCATGCTTCAGCTATGAAAAATACTAGAATGCATTTTTCATGAACTGCTCCCCTGCCCCCAAACTCCACTTGACACCAAGAATCGTGAGGATGGTCATTTTTGATGGCAATCAAAGTATACCTAAATCGCCATAACAGCGTCGAACGATATATGACAAGGTCAGGGTGCGGGTGTGAAAAGTTGACGTGACAAGAGTACAAACACAACGGGCTTCTCGTTTATATACCGACAAATAGACTCGACGGTGGCGGAAGAGTGCTTGCTGTCCCCGTATTGGAACAAACGCCGCCGGTGTGGAAGACAGGATCGCAATATCGGCGGGCCATGATTCAAGTGCACCATCGACGACACCGTTTTCCCGCAGTGTTATTCTCCGCCGAAGAGGAACGGTCGGGCCAAACACTGCGACAATGTAAAGACGGGTTCAGCGTCAAAACAATGCCCGCCGTGCAACCTTGCACAATGTATACCCGCCACTGTCTGGCGATTGCCTCGGAGTGTCTTACAGGCGTCGTTGTACGGGCAGAAGCAGTATGGAAGGAAGCACTCAGCTCGCACAGCGCAACGATTTTTTTTTTCTGCGCTGAAATTGAAAATGCACAGCTATTTAGAAGAGAGGCCGCCGCGGTGGCTCAGTGGTTACGGCGCTCGGCTGCTGAGCCGAAAGACGCGGGTTCGATCCCGGTCGCGGCGGTCGAATTTCTATGGAGGCGAAATTCCAGAGCCCCGTGTACTGTACGATCTCAGCGCACGTTAAAGAACCCCATGGTGGTCGAAATTATCCGGAGCCCTTCACTACGGCGTCCCTCATAGCCTGAGTAGCTTTGGAACGTTAAACCCTATAAACCTATTTAGAAGAAAGCAAAATGGCTAGCGTTCTTATAACCCTCATACTTATGAATTAAACAATGGCTGCATGCCCCCAGCGTGTTCCCTTTAAGAATGCCATCACCTGTATGTCCAATACGAAGCTTACATGTTTACCAAGCTGGTAACCCATTTGCCAAACAAGAAATAAAAAAAGGAAAAAAATGGAAAAACATTTGGCTATTTCATTTCTCTGTTCTAGCTCTTCCCCGTCTCTGTTTCAGCGAACTGGGAAAAATATCCGCCGGATAATAATGACGACAGCCGGACTCGTCGTAGGGTATGTATTGTTGTCACTGGTGCAAGGCCCGGCCGCGTGAATTTGCCGAAGGCGCTGGCGTGAGGCCCGTCCGCGTGAACCCGTCACGCTGGCCACGACCTGTTCTCTCACGTTATGGGGTCGTGTTTTTGATGGCGAAAATCCCCTCTCGCTAAAAGCGTACACATACCCAGCAATTCTGGACAAAAGCATTTTTGAGCGGGAAACCATTCATGAACGCAATTTTTTGCATATGACGTAAGATTTCGCTATAACGATCAATTTATCCGCAGGTCACCCGACTACAGTCTTGCAGTTTTTTTTTCTATTCACGTTTTTTCTATTTTCAAAAGCGTTCTCCATTTGTTTTCTATGGCAGTCTTAGTTGTTCGATGCGATCGCTGGAAACACTATAAAAGAAAGATTTTGCTACATATCAGAAGTATAGACCATTTGGACCATTACCTTCAATGTTCCAAATTTCACAATTTTTGCCCGAGAAAGCTGGACTTGCAGGATTGGACTAAATGTTTACATCCAAAGTGATAGAACAAAACTTACTACACCGTCTACTGACAATAATTTGAGTTTTGGTGATGTCTCGTACATATACCGCACCGTACTACCCTATGCTATAGCGTCAGTTCATGCTGACTGTTGAAGAGAAGGTGATATACCATAATGCAAGTGTTAGGATTGTCAGCTCACCCATTTAGAGTGAGCGTTGCTCTATGTTTTCTTTTTTCACGTGACAGTGGAAACAACTTCGAGAAGCGGACTCATTTCTCGGCAGAACCCAGGAACACCTGTTTTCAAGTCTGGACTCCGCCACGGAAAACTGAACTGCCGACTTAATGGTCCTCCGTAGCAAATGTCGGTTGCTTTTTCTCCAGGGGGCGTCTAGCTATTCTCGGCGTGGGGCGCAATTCGCGGAGGCGTCCACAGCGGTCGTTGGCACACGAATGAAACCGTTCGCATCACGAGTTCTCTGTTTTCTTTTTTTTTTTCTCAAGCCTTCGGATTCCTCGGCGGCTTTTCTCATCGCGAAAATGTAACGCAGATTGGGAAAACTGAGGCAATAAGGCGTTACAACGAAATCGTTTAGTCAGGTATGCACCGTATAATACAGCGCTCATAACACCACTCATAACACCACTAACACCGCTAATGATGAAGGGAAAACAGAATCGCCAGTCCCGATTACGCTAAGGCGCCCGTATGCTGTGCTATGTCAGTGCGCGTTAAATATCTCCGGGTGGTCGAAATTATTCCAGAGCCCTCCACTACGGCACCTCTTTCTTCCTTTCTTCTTTCACTCCCTCCTTTATCCCTTCCCTTACGGCGCGGTTCAGGTGTCCAACGATATATGAGACAGATACTGCGCCATTTCCTTTCCCCAAAAACCAATTATTAATAATAATAATAATAATTAGTTAATAATAATAATTGGTTTTTGGGGAAAGGAAATCGCGCAGTATCTGTCTCATATATCGTTGGACACCTGAACCGCGCCGTAAGGGAAGGGATAAAGGAGGGAGTGAAAGGAAGGAAGAATGAGGTGCCGTAGTGGAGGGCTCCGGAATAATTTCGACCACCTGGGGATCTTTAACGTGCCCTGACATCGCACAGCACACAGGCACCTTAGCGTTTTTCCTCCATAAAAACGCAGCCGCCGCGGTCGGGTTCGAAGATTATTATTACTCCCGATTCAATTTTTATGCTCTCCTTGTGAAAGCTCCGATATTGTTAACGCTGAAATTCACGAGCCCGTTATAACAACCGCAGGTGGTCTCGACGGGACCATATCGTGGTAAAACCCTTACAAAAGTTTTTTAGACAGTCTAGAGACTGTCCATTGACTTCTGTCTATAAAGTCTATAGACAAACCATATAGAGAAGTCTGTTGGCAATACAAGCGCTATAGACAGTCTAGAGACAATCTATAGATTTATGGCCATACACTTTTAGTAGACGCTTGTCTATAGACTATGAATAGACAAATAGATATATGTATAGGAAGACAATAGAATCTATAAGAAGTTTACAGACTGTCTATAGACCATTTCTGTAAGGGACCAAATCCCGGTTCTAGACCTGAGCTACCGATGCGCCAGAACGTATAGCGGTGGTTTCCTGTGCTATATTTAGCTCAGCTGTCATAGCTAGCTATTTCGGTTCGCAGGCTTTCTAGGCACCCTAACACGCTGAAGCGAGTTGCAAGGCTTCACGAAACTGGACGCCAGAATTATGTGGTTTTGCCCCGGACTGAAATGCGTTTCATGGAAGGCGTTAGGAAACCGCCGTTCTCCTTGCCTTTCCCAGACTTCAGTACAGGATTTTCAGTTGAAGGTGATCAAATGAATAAATCGAAGGTGGTCACGAAAACAAAGGCCACATTCATAGGAAACTGTTTTGTTGTTCCTGTTACACGTATACTTGTATCGGTTCGCGATTGGACGGTTCGCCGCTGCAAAAAAACTGCTAATCATGACAGTCAACGAGACTACACCTTGAGCGGGTGTTGTAACTCGCCCACTATGAAAGTCAAACTTTGTGAGCCAAAGAGACGATATGTATAGCTCTGTTGGCGCGACCAATCACGAACATATATAGCCGATCTTGCGTACATGAGGGCGTACAGTGAAATCTATATAGGATCTGACGACATCTCGTCTGGTCGGGTAATCCAAAGTTGTTGTTAAAACACCGATGAATAAGGCGTACAAGTGAACAGGCGAACGTGACTTCAGTACGGAAGCCGAAACCTTTTTTAACCTTTTTTTAAAACAATCTTTGGTCGGCGTCATTTTTTCCTTTTGACATGGGTTTACTACCCGACCAGACGAAATGTCGCCAAACTTTATATTTCACCATGTTACGTCGGTCGTATAGCCAGCGTTTCATGAAAAGGTCAACAAGGCCTCCGTCTCAACCTTTTAACAACAACCTTTTCTTTTCGACACGAACTTTCTTTTTTCCAACACTCAGTGGGAACAGCTCATTTGTATTCAAGCCGATATACTTCAGCATATTAATTTACCGGAGGGAACAGTGGTCGATATGACGCGTTGAGCGGGCATCTGTTGAATAGAGTTTGACCTGCCAGCTTCATGCCTAATTTGAGCTGCAACCAGTTGGTGCTGAGCATGGACCGTATACAACTTATAGCCGACTGTGAATTTCTTCCGAAATGCGTCGTGCAGTGAAGAACATGAGCTGCAGCATCGTTGGACGAAGCCAGTTGTGATGCTTTTTATGTATGAATGATGGCCGATCCGTCGAAACTGACTAATTGAATTCAGTTTCGTCTAGAAATTTGCGAACAGTTGGGTGAAGAAGGGAATAGAAAGAAGACATTGAGAGCGCTTTTCTTGCTTTGGCTGTGCAATATTATTGCTTAACAGAGGTGATGATGGATTTTTACGGCGCAAGGGCGTCTTGGTCGAGGAGCGCCATGGAACAAGGTACGAGCTTTTCCCTGGCCTGGTGCTCGACTAGTAAGGGCTGATACGCTTGGAAAATGGGTCTTTGACCCTACCTTGAGTAATCGAAAAAAAAAAGATAGCTTAACAGATGTGTGTTGTCAGCAACAGCTCGGATTTGTGTAAAAAAAAAAAAGTCTCGCCAAAAAGCACTGCGCCCTCTCTGCGTTACCACAAAACGTGAGGTTCAAACCAACCGGCCAAACCACTTACTTGTTCAGTCGAGACGGGAGAGGTTGCCAAAAACGAACGCCCGATAAAGCAAACTGCTGAATATGTACTGTTGCTGCTTCCCTTTTTTTTTTTGTTCCGCCTTTCCTGAAAGCCGAAAAAAAGAAATAACTACGGAACTGAGTCACCGGGGCGCCCTATACTGATGAACTTTGCACCCAACAACTGAGTCTGACGTCCGCTCGTGGTCCACTGAGTCGACATCGACGTCACTCGACAACGTCATCACCCCTCAAGGGCATGTGAGGCAGCTTGCATACGGTCTTCCATTTTGGTAACAGGTGGTCTTGCATGCATGCGTCGTGTAATTAATTAGTCGCGAACAGCTCTTTCAAACAGATCAGCAGATATTTTTATTTGGGGGTCTTGAGGCCTGTGAGCAGCCTTTAGCAAACATTGAGCAGACGTCCTTCTCAGCGGTGAAGAAGGTGTGCTCGAAGAAGAGTGTTAAAAACCACAACAGCCACGAGCGGATAGCTGACTGCTGCTGCTGTGTACAATTCGTGAGAACACTTTTTTATGTGTACTTATAACTGCTTCCCACGAACATCCTTCTGAGTTGTGATTGCTTGTGATATCGGTTGTACAGACACTCGATCTGGAATAGAACCACCACAAAGGCTATCAGAACATAGCCAAGAATAGCTGACTGCTCGGCAGCCTTCAGCACCCTGCTCCGAAGGAACGATTGCATGGCGCAGTCGCAACGGCGAAGTTTGCATCAGAAAAGCAAAAATATACGGCGACTCATGCATGCGATCGCCTTGCACATTCTGGTGTGTGGGCTCGGCAACGTTTCTGGCGCAAGCTGGTTGGCGAGAGCATTCAGTGATTTTGTGCTCAGTTTTTTTTTCTATTCGCTGTTAACTGCTCTCACCTCTCGATCATGACAGCGGTGAACCAATCGCTTTATTGGAATTAATTGAGCAGAATCGCTGCTCACGGGCAGACGGTTATGCACTCCTTAACCGCATAAAACATTCATATGCCATCCTTGTGCGTTCCTCTACTCCTGACCTAGAGGCCACATTGTCTGCCTCAATAGTGGCAACCGTCGAAAAATCACTCTCAGTTGTGGTCGAGCGCATGCTCAGCAGCTTCACGCAGGCGTTGTCTGAAATTGCTGCAAATCAGGCTATTTCTCAACATAACTCGTAGTTCCACCAGCATCAACATCACAGCAAGCCTGTGCTCAAAGTTTCGTTGCCACGTCATCACTCAGGGTGCCGTCTCACGTGTCGCCTCTCGACAGCGTCCCTGTAAGTCTTTCTCGCAACGCTGTTTCCACTAATGATGTTGAAATGGCTTGTCCTACGCAGAAGCGTCGTCCTTCAACCTTTCCTCCTAAGTCCTCCGTTCCCCAGCTCAAGACCAAAAAGGCCTTTCTAGTGTATCTTCCAAGCCAGATATTCTACAAGAGGCTGTTTCAGCCTCAGTTCTGGAATAGGCATCATGACGGGCGTAAAAGTTCTCCAATGGAATTGCCGCTGTATCGCATCTTCTCTTCCTGATTTAAAAATTCTTCTATGAGAACCCAGATATTGTGCTCTTGCAAGAAACTTGGCTCTCCCTTGTTAACTCATTTTCTTTAAACAGGTTTCGTGTTTTCCGTGCGGACCGCATAAATGGTAGGGGCGGCGGTTTGGTGACCCTGATTTCGTCAAAACTGTGTCACCGGGATTTACTAACTAAAAAAGTAATGGATTCTGATTGCGAGCTTCTAGCCATAGATCTCACTTTGCCGCACTGCTCTACTGTCACAGTCGCAGATGTCTATTTTCCAAATGGAGTATGCAGAACAGACCACCTAGACAGCTTACTTGCAAACTCTAGCAGGGTAATCATTGCTGGGGACTTCAACTCACACCACGTCGTCTGGGGTTCCTATTCTGATTCACATGGACATCTGTTATGGACATGGATGTCAGCAAATGATGTGCGGTGCTGCACTTCTCGGGCCATAACCTTCATCCGCAGACACTCGCGCTCAGTTCTCGATTTGTCCTTGGCAGCAAGAGGAGTAGGTATAGAGGCATGGTCCACAATTGAATGTGGCACATCTAGTTACCACCTGCCAATTACTTTCACCATATTGGTGAGCCCCCTGCGAGATCATGGTTCTGCTCGAAAATTAATCTTGCAGCCTACAAATCGTCTTTACACGCCTCCGTTACATCTGATCCTTGTTCATGTAGGACCAACAGGGCTCAGCGAGTGCTTTCCTCAGTTTTGAAGGCTACGGGGAGCTCCCAGTTCACTGTGCGTTCTGCGATTTGCAATAAATCACCATCCCCATGGTGGAATGACGCGTGTGAGACAGCTTTCCGTCTTAGGAAAGCAGCGTGGAGGACCCTTTCGCATCATCAGAGCCCGGCAAACTGGATCAACTACAAATTTTTCTCGGCCTCGTTTAAAAGAACCATAGAAAAGGCAAATGACGTCTACAATCAAAATTTGAACACATATTTGTCAAACCCAAAAACTGGGAAGGCTTTGTATCGTTTTATGGAACGGAATGTCAACTCCTCAGCAGAGGTGGGCATATTTGACCTCAAAAATCTGGGCCTCACCTCAACCTCAAAAAGAATTTGCCGACCTCACTCAACCCCAATCTCATCAGTTGAGGTTGAGGTCTCCTTAGACGCCCTCACCTCACTTTTCCTGAGGCCACTGCTGACCTCACTCAACCTCACCTCAACCTCAAATTGTGAGGTTGAGGTCGGCTGCTCGACCTCAGAAAACAAACGAAAAACAAAACAAAAAGCGATTAAGAAGTTTTTTAGTTAAAACAATCTTTTGAATCCTGTGAGACAGTAAAGCCAAATGGTGATGGTATTACTTAATAAGGTGCGTACAGACACTATTGATGTGCACGCAATAGGAGAAGCTTATAATCTGGGTTGAACCCTCATAAAGTATATGGGCTGCGGGCAGGGGTGTCCCATACGCGGTTTCCACCAATACGTCGGTGAGTACTTTATATGTGCCAATATTTGGCAACCTGCTTCGTGTATATTTGTTCGTATTGCAAGCCTCTCTTTCATTCACGCACAAACCGGCAATTGACAAACACAGCCCTTCTACACCATCTACCAGAAATTGGGAGGGAGGTATTCACGATACTCTTTTCAGTCTTGAGAATAGTTACCGAGTATAAACGAACTGGTCGTCGATGTACTTTCCAATGCGACGGTTATGCAGACGCATATCAGTATATTTTGATTTTCTAGTTCCATCTGGCATAGCGAGAATGCCCTTTTCAGTCCTCTGTATGTTGCCTTCGAAAACACTTAACAAGCTGCGACTGTAGTACACCAACACAGGCACGTTGTATTTATGTCTGTGTAGAAGCGAGCGGTTTCTTTTGTTAATGCGAAAGCATTAGATGGCTCACTTTCAAGGTCATATCCGCAAAAAAGTGTCCGCAAGGAACGGCGCTATGCGACGTCACGAGCCGATGAGTCACGCGACGAAGAAGATGATGTCACACAATAAATGCTAATTAACATAATTCGGTAACACTAAGACTAATTAGTATTATTAGTGATAACATCATGTGAGTGTGACGTCATACCAGGTCACGTGACAGCGATGTAATGTGCCATCAAACATAGTCACGTGACGACGCTGTAATATGACATCACACCTACTCACGTGACAACGATGTAATTTCTCGTCATACCAGGCCCCATCCACCCCCTTCCACCCCATTTCAAGATCCATATGGATCCCACATTTCTACGCATGCGTGCATGACGCATTTCAAGGAGTGCCCACAACTCGGTCCACATTAATTACATTCGGATTGTCCAGCAGGTAAACGCGCCAGTTCTCATGTATATCATACTGCAAAGATCATGCAACGACACATACCTTTGACTCTCGAGATGATGGCGATGATGGTGATGCTAACAGTGTATCCTTATGAGCCCGGAAAAGTCTGATATACCGCTACCAAATTAAAAGTTGCCAGAATATTAAATATTGTACATTACCCAGCAACGGAAGACAATTATTGTGCGGGAAAATAGGAATACCTTCAGCTAATAATTAAGGATGATGATGTTGATGTTCCTGGAAGGTCAGGACCCTCCCCCATTTTCGCCACTTAACTCCAGGTGGCGATGGTAGTAGTTTCGAAATCCTGGGAATTATCCGATGACTCGGTGAGCCCGAGGCATTTTGAAAGGGCTAGATTACGACTACGAACACTGTGCCAACTATTAAAACCACATGGGTCAAAATAACTGCCATAGAATGGGCAGCGTGAACCGCTCTCTGTCAAGAGCACTATGGCTCTCCGCTCAAATTTCCTCGCAGCGGAATCTCTTTCCGAGCCTCCCCGCCCCCTCTCCCCAACCGACCCTGGGAAAAAAAAAAAATCCGCTTAAGTACTCAGACGCCTCAACAGAATTCTGGGTACCATTTCCTCAACCAGCCTGAGACAAGCTGCTTTAAGTCAATCACTTGTTTTCCTTCAAAACTCAACTAATCAGGGGTACGCCAGCATCCTCGACGTTTTTTACCCACGAGCACCGCGCGAGCATTCTGCGAAGCCGTTTAAGGTGAACGATGGATTTCGGCAAAACAGTTAAAGGAAAGATAACGTGTAGTGCCTGGTCGTCTGCAAGGCAGGCCGCCAACCTAACTGATCCCATACGGGAAAAAAAAAGAGAATTAGAAACATACGTACAAACAAATATCGCACACTAAAAACGAAGCGAACAGTGTGCCCCATTATAAGCGTCATATTAGAAGCTTTGAAATGACGACTCAGACGCATCGCGAGCATGTAATCAGTTCCATTCACACATTTTCATTAAAAAAAAGGAAAAGGAGTCAGCTACCACATCACCATGCATCCATTATAGTTTTGCACGTTTTCGCCGCTGCAACACCGCTATGCTGGTGCGTTCGCCTCCTGTTACGGTGTTTCGGCATAATAAGCGAATTTCCGAGAAGGAACAAGGAACCGGAGACCAAAGAGAGGTTATTCGAAAGGATAAAAAAGCGAAATTATATTTGCATCTGCTTGCATTATGGAACGGGAATATACAGAATTAGTGTGAGATTCGGAAGGGGAAGTCACCGATCAAAAGCTTCGACGGTGATATACAGGTTTTTCTGGCTTCGTTCTCTTTTCATCGAATCAGCATGTGTCCTTGTTAGGAACTACCTGAATCATATTCTCTCGCCGGTGCCGGCTACTCTAGTTTCTGTTAAGTCAGCTGTAATGTACAGCAGGATCCCCTTTATTCGACTGCAAGGCAAGAACCATGACGTCAGCGCCGGCAACGAGCATGAACACGAAGCAGTCTTGCTTTGGGCCATCCGCGCTGAGACGAATTTATTGCATGCTTGTTGAACTGAACTTATTTGTTCGCGGCATCAAACAAAGCTACCGCGGGTCAACGTGAGTTAGGTGCTTTGCGCGCTCCCGGGAGGTTGGGCCGACCGCCATGGAGCCAGGTGCTACGCCAGTGGGGCAATCGGCTGGGAGTGTGGCGTGGCGTGAGAGTAACACTCCTTCCGGGAAGACCAGAGGGGTGCGTCTTCATGTAGGCTCGGACTGAACGGACACTACGGTGCAGCAGCGGAAGCTAAGAGGGAACTGTGGCATCCGGTTGTCCAAACAGCGGAAACCGAACTCCAAGCGTCCTTGCATGAACACTGCGGTGGTGCGCTGCAACTTTGCTTCGGAAGCGGCACTCGTCGGAGTAAGACGTGGCAACTGCAAAAAGTCTCGGCCTCAAAATTTCGACCTCACTCAACCTCAAACTCACGCGTGAGGTTGAGGTCTGATTTGCTGACCTCAGTCACAATATTTCAAGCCGTCTCCGACCTCACCTCACTACGTGAGGTTGAGGTCATTTTGAGGTTGAGGTCGACCTCATGAGGTTTCGACCTCATGAGGTTGCCCACCTCTGCTCCTCAGCCATGCAGTTAACCAGCCCGATGGTGCTCTCTCCACATGAGGCGAAAGATGAGTTAGAGCGAATTGCACAAGGGCTTGCTTCACGTTTTCAGAAGCAGCGTAGAGTCCCTCTGTTCGCCCCCTACCCCTGCTCAGACTATGTTGTGGTTGACAAATCAGAGTTAACAACTGCGGTTTCTTTAATCCAATCCTCAGCTCCAAGTTGGGATGGTGTTACGGTCGGTATGTTGAAAATATTAGCGCAAGGAGGAGGAGGAGGAAAAACCTTTATTGAGCTCTAAGATTGGTGAGATTTGCGGATCCAGATGGTGTCTTCCATCTTCTTAGCAGTGGCCGTCTGCCCCTAGTCCAGGGCTCCGCTGGATGCTGCTGCCAGCTGAGCCCGTGGGATTAGCCCAAGCTGGACGTCCTGACGGTCGCTGGAGAGCATTCTTTCCCACTGCTCCGCACTCGGGTTTGGTATTATTGGTACCACATCTATCTCCTGGCACGCTCACGTTATATGTGCTATAGCTTGGGTGTTTCTTGGCACCATGGGCATTTGTCTGTGTATTGTGTGGGTTGTATCTTACTGAGTGTGTTCAAGTTCGGGTATGCGCCCGTTTGTAGCAGCCTCCAAGCTACGGAGTCTTCTCTGGTGAGAGACTTGTGCGGTGGGCGTCCTCGAGACCGATATCTTAGGGGGCTCGGTATGTAGTGTATCCTCGAGCTCTGCATGGTTGCCGCACTCCTGGAAGGTGGAGAAAATAATATTGCTCTTAAAAGATTCAAAGAAAGGCTTCCATATTGATAACATTCGGCCGATAGCTCTAACATCCAATTTGGTAAAGCTCATAGAAATAATTGTGCACAGCCGCCTATCCGCCCATGTTTCAATAGTGAACGCATTGAGCTCTGCCCAGATTGGCTTTCGCCGGGGATGCTCCATTTGGTCTGCCCATGTCGATTTGGAGAGCAGAGTCCGCCTTGCTATGCGCAAGGAAGAAGTATCAGCATTGGTGACGCATTGGTACTAGGACGCTGGATGAGGGGAGATAAGTGCAGCTTTGATGGATCATCGATGTCTGTACCCGTTAAAGAGACTGGCGTATAAACGCGATAGCGTTAAGGAGCTCGTGTCGCAGAAAAGCCGGTGCCGTCGGCGTCTTTGGCAGGGAGCGAAAAATGGCGGATCTCGGTGGACCCCTGAACCGCGCCTAAGGGAAGGGATGTTAACGCGACAGCGTAAAGGATTTATTGATCGATGGATTGATTGATTGATTGATCGATCGACTGATTGATCAATTGATCGATCATTGATTGATCGGTCGATCGATTTATTGATCGATTTTTCTTTCCCTTACGGCGCGATAATAATAATAATAATTATTATTATGTCTTGGCTCACATTTCTCGCTGGACATAATAATAATTATTATTATTATTATGTCCAGCGAGAAATGTGAGCCAAGCGTCATTTCCTTTCCTTAAAATCTATTGTTCATTTCATTTTCCTTCCCTTACGGCCCGGTTCTGGTGTCCGTCGAGATATATGAGGCAGGCGTCCAACGGGTCACGCGTCGCGCCGAACGGGCGATGGCGTTCCGTGTACTCCTCGGCAACGCGGCGACACGCTGCCGCGTCTCTCTTAAAGCGAAGCTTAAGTGGTTAGGGCGCTCGGCTACTGATCCGGAGTTGCCGGGTTCGAACCCGACCGCGGATTCCCCGATGGAGGCATAACGCTAAGGCGCCCGTGTGCTGTGCGATGAAAATGCACGTTAAAGATCCGCAGGTGGTCGAAATTATTCCGCAGCCCTCCAATACGGCTCCTCTTTCTTCCTTTCTTCTTTAACTCCCTCCTTTATCTCTTCCCTTACGGCGCGGTTCAGGTGTCCAACAATATGAGACAAATACTGCGCCATTTCGTTTTACATACATATTTGGTTTTGGGGGAAGGAAATGGTACAGTATTTGTAAGGGAAGCGATAAAGCAGGGGGTGAAAGATAGGAAGAGAGAGTGCTGTAGTGGAGGGCTCGGGAATAATTTGGACCACCTGAGGATCTTTAACATGCAATGACATTGCACAGCATTTTTCCTTTCCCCAAAAATCAGTTATTATTATTATTATTATTATTATTATTATTATTATTATTATTATTATTATTATTATTATTATTATTATTATTATTATTATTATTATTATTATTATTATTATTAAGCGTCCTCCAAATCTTTAGCGATGATTGAGGTTCTTGCCATTAGAGGGCAGGACGTCGAGGACGCTGATTGGCCGAGGCGCCTACTGGCGACAATGGCGTTTGCTTGCTTTCCGCCGAAGGGCAGCAATTACGTCATCAGTAGACCCGAAGGCGCCGTGCCGTGAGGCCGCATCTGCGTGAGCCGCTGCAACGCCTAGTCTTCTATAGGTATGTTATGCTTAAATGTTCGATTCCTCTTGGGACGCGTCCATAGCCCATTTCAACGAATTTCTTAGTACAATTATCATTCTTGTTTTAGTCGACAATTTGTACATTTTAGGTAGATTTTTGTGGCATTTTTGCGGGATTTTTTTTTCAGTCCAGGGCTTTGTTCCTCGGGAGGACCGTTTTATACGTATATTAGGCTTAAATATTCGATCCCTTTGGGACGCCTTTATAGCCAGTTTTCACAAATTTTGCCTTAGTATAATTATCATTCCTGCTTTAGTCAACCATTTGTCCATTTTATAAGGGTTTTCTTGCAATTTTGCGGTTTTTGTTTAAGTGGACGCTTGGTTCCTCGGGAAGACCGTGGATTGTTTTACGCCTTGGATTTTTGAAGCTAGACTGCCGTTCCGAAGTATTTTCAACAAATTCCGTGTAGTGGAATACCGTTCTCGTGTCAGTGAGGTATTTTTTAGCTCTACGACACTTTCCCTACAAGTGCGTTCGTGCCGGCCGTTGACTGACGCTCCTCGCCGCAACTGTTCTGTGGGGTAAATGCTGAGTTTTCAGCTTTCCTGAGCGGCCGTTTTGGAATATTCAAAGAAATTTGGCCTACTCGCGTTCGCTTCGTTAATTTGCAACATTCCATAATTTGTATCAGTTCCGTGCGCTTTGCCGCGTCTGGCTTGCGGAGTTCGCGTTTGATAGGCCAGTTACAAGATTTTTGGCAATATCTGGAATGGTGGGGTTCATTGTTTCAGTTCTTTTGACGCGTTTTTTTTTTGCGGCTATGTAAAATTTTGTACGTTAACTTGCCGGGTGTAAATATTTTCTGCGGAAGCCAATATGGTCGTTCGAGTGCACATTTGCATGAGGGAGGCGAGGAGGCCAGCTTAATGGCGGAAGACAGGCGTGGCGTCTTGTCAACCTGGCGTTCGCCGTTATGAATTATCCCCAGACCGCACGGACATGCGACAAAAGTATTAGGCCCACTTTTTTTCACGATTGGGTTTATAATTTTTGACGCCGACACTGACGTTTGGGTCGGCTTCCTTTGCAATTTTGACGTGAATTTGAGGATTTTTTTCTTTCAGCCATGCAGTTTTACAGCTTTTTTTTTTAAATTGGTTTTTTGGTGGAAAGGAAATGGCGCAGTATCTGTCTCATATATCGTTGGACACCTGAACCGCGCCGTAAGGGAAGGGATAAAGGAGGGAGTGAAAGAAGAGAGGAACAAATAGGTCCGTAGTGGAGGGCTCCGGAATAATTTCGACCACCTGGGGATCTTTAACGTGCACTGACATCGCACAGCACACGGGCGCCTTAGCGTTTTTCCTCCATAAAAACGCAGCCGCCGCGGTCGGGTTCGAACCCGGGAACTCCGGATCAGTAGTCGAGCGCCCTAACCACTGAGCCACCGCGGCGGGGCACAGCTTGCTCCGCGTCGCAGATTTGAGTGCGGCGTGGCTTTTCTACGGGTGCGTGTAGCAATTTTTTTTTTCTTTTCAGTCACGGCAACCACTTCGGACTAAGGATGGGGTCGCAACAGTTGTGCCTGAAATGGAAGAACCACCAGTCGAGCATGGTGGCCGCGTTCGAGCAACTGCTGTCTAACGAAGCGCTGGTGGACGTTACGCTGGCGTGCGAAGGTCTATCGCTGAAGGCGCACAAGGTGGTACTCTCCGCCTGCAGCCCCTTTTTTCAAGCGCTTTTTGTCGAGAATCCCTGCAAGCACCCTATTGTGATACTGAAGGACATGCGCTACATGGACTTGAAGGCGATAGTCGAGTTCATGTACCGCGGTGAGGTGAACGTGTCGCAGGACCATCTCACGGCGCTCCTCAAGACTGCCGAGGCTCTGAAGGTCAAGGGTCTCGCGGAGGATACCAACGAGAACAAGAATGGTGGGCCCGTGACCAGTGTGGGCGGTGCTGCGGACGCTGAACCCGTGGATACGCCGCGTGCCGAATCTCCGCCGCTCAGTAAACGGAAGAGAAGCCGCCGGCCTCGGCGGCGCTCGCCTAGCGACTCCAACAAGAGCGGCTCTGAAGACGCTCCACCGGCGACGCGTATCAAGGGGCCCGTGCAGGCAGACAGACCTTGGTTTCCACGAGCAAGCTGCCAAGCGTCGTTGTGTTCAAAATAAAACTTGTTCAAGGTATTTCTTTGCGTTCTGTGTACTCCTCCCTGGCACTTGTGCGAACCCTTTCGGGTTTGCTGCTGTGCGGGGACTTGGTCGCGCTTTGCAGGAGGTACGGAAATGAGACGTAGACTCCAGTACCCTTTTTCAGCGAAACCGCAGCTTTTGAGAAGGAAAGCCGTGACTTGTATACCCTTCCTCGACATTTTTAACTGACCGAAACACGTGCCATGAGATTATATTCGAAAATACCATATTGTAGGAATGGAGCGACATCGGAGGAAAAAAAAATCTATAATTTTAATTTGTCACTGAAAATCACCTAAAATCTAGCGGTGGACCCTTGCCATTATTGGTGTACCCACCAAGAGGCCGTACCTCGGTGAAGTGTCTTGTCTGAACATCTTGTTTGGAACGGTAACCGCGGTCTACTACACGGCAGCGCGGACGGAAAGGTCACGTGAATGATGTGCCGAGCGCGACAGCAGACCAAGCAGATGGGCAGGAAAGTTCTAGGTTCCCCCAGGTGGTCGAATTCATCCGGAGCCCTCTACTACGGCGCCTCTTCTTTCACTCCTGCCTTTATCCCTTCCGTTACGGCGCGGTTCAGGTGTCCGCCGTTGTGAGACAGATACTGCGCCATTTCCTTTCCCAAAAACCAATTTTCAATTTTCACACTCTCCTCTTTAGGAATATTGGTAAACTGCCATTCGTGATCTGAGAGAACCTGCCATGTGCACTCCACCCTATTCTTATCCTTCTAGTAATCATGATCCGGATTATACTCCGTTTCATACATCAGGTGCAACGCTGTGAAGGGTACGGAAGTAGTCCGGACGGGAAAATAAAAATTAATGTGGATTAGCTGATATAATCCAATATATACAAAGCGAAAGATTTCGGCGTTCACTGTGTTCATTGGCGTTGACAATGTTCTAGACGGCGATGGCTTTGAGCAAAGGAAGGGCGCATAACTGGCTCCCTGGATATGCGGACGCCTCATTCGTGCTTTGGTTCGTAGTGAGAGAGAGAGAGATGTGGAATGAATGAATTAGCGCTGACAGCGTTGTGGCTGACATGCGGCACTGCAGCAATAGTTAGGCCGCAGCGTTCAATTGGTGATCAATCTCTCGCGTTCAACCATTAACTGCATGCGACCTCCCAGGATGGTAGGGAGGGCGCGCTGCCTAGTGTGCGGAACGCAGTCAAAGCAGGCATTTGACACCAACGCCACGTACATGAAAGCGAGATTGAGGTCTCCGCTGACCTAAGGAGCCGATTGTGCGCCTTCCCTTTCGGGAAAATGGACAGCCTTTGCAAAGTTGTCAACGCAAATGATTTCTATGAACGCCGTCGGCTCAGTTGTTTCGTTTGGTTTTTGAGGAAAGGAAATGGCACAGTAACCGTCTCACATATCTCGGTGGACACCTAAACCGTGCCGTTAAGGAAGGGATATAGGAGGGAGGGAAAGAAGAAAGAGAAAACTGAAAGTTGAATTTTGAGGAAAGGCGCGGCGCTGCGCAATGGCGGAACACCTGTGGCTCGGCGTGACTAGGGAGCGAGAGAGAGAGAGAAGGCGAAGGCCACCTGCGCCGTGCGTGACGTCACTCGTGCTCCGACATACGCCGGCTCGCGCGAAGCGCGGTGTTGACTAGCGTAGTGAAGCTTTTCGCTTCAAAAGAAAGGCGTGTTACTCCGCGCTTGTTCTGTGCCAGAGTGGTCTAAGACACGAGAAAGCGACAGCGTATTATCAGCAATAACAGTGCATTTAATCAAGATCATAATAAATGTGTCACGTGGTAAGCCTACAGGCGAAGTATTTACTATGTTTAGCTCACCACAAATAACTACTTTTTGGTCGCGGATGTAGGCAGCGTAAACAAGAGCGCTAGCTCTGACAGCGTTGCACATGGTGTTTGAAACGGAGTATAGCTGTCACTATACCTGCCCTAAGCAGATCTATTCCCTTAAAACTTCCAGTAGCTCGCTACCAATTGTGAACTGCGTTTCCCTTGCTAGGCTGTTGAACATTACTTTGGTTTTCTGCATGTTAGTTTTTAGACCCACCGTTCTGCTTTGCCTGTCTACTCATTGATAATGTTTTGCAGTTCATCTCCTGAGTGACTTAGCAAGGCAATGTCATCAGTAAATCGCTGATTACTTAGGTATTCTCCATTAAAGGGGCCATGACAGCCTATTTTCACGGATACCCTGCTTATCGCATTTAATTCTCAACTTGTTAAAATTCCCCCAAGTTTCAGTTGCTTCTGTGCGGTAAATATTTTTAAAACAATTTTTTTTTCGTTTCTTTTGCGAACTGCTTGCTGGTCTGGCAACCTCTGATCGCCGACGACACGAGGGCATACACGCCACGCGTCGTCTGCCGTGAGTTGTTGATGTGCATGCATGCACACCGTAGACAGCGGTCGCTCGAAGTTTTCTTCTTTTTTTTAGCTTAACGCAATAAAATGCATTTTCAGTGTTTTCTTTTCGGAAGCCGTCAGCTTAGTACGCGACCTGAGTGATCCTTAAGAAAGCGGACTTGCTCGTGGTACCCCTTTTCTGATTGTTGAGGAAACAGAAATGGATGAACCCCTGCTTTATTATTTACGCTCATAAGCATGTTATTTTTATGTTATGAGTGTGGTTTCTTTTGAGCAGTCAAGTGCTCCCGTATGTGAAAAGCGGCACGTGCCGTGCATGCCTTCGCCGATGTGCGCCGTGAAAGCCGCGGCGTTTTGTAGCTGCTACCAGTTTCTTGTCCGCTATTCATCGGCTCGATAACTAAACTCAAATTATCACAAGGTGGCACTACAGTAACCTTGAGGCACGAAAGGAGAAGAGAAAAGTTCTGAATGAGACGACTTCCCCGCTGCATGTGTGCGTTTTTAAGTCGAACATACATTCCCTTCGGCTCGTAGAACCCTTTTGCAGGAACCAAGCCGCTTGCAAAACCTTACGCGACTCGAGAATGTTTTCACTGCCCGCACCGATGAATAGTCGCCGCCGTCTAAATGAGTGCTTGAAAATAATAGTACATCATTTAGCGTTTACTCTGCGTGCGCATTGTGGCCTAGGATTGCGACGATCACGACAACTGCATTCCCGCGCTGGGGTTGTATACATAGCTGTGCGCAAACAGTACTGCTCGTTTGCTTGGCATAAAACGCAAGGTGGGTTCTCCTTATCTTAAATATTGCGTAGTATTGCTCACAAATTGTAGTTTTACTCATTTACACACTATGATAACACTGCAATGAGCGCCGCTGATGCTATCGGCTGCTTGAGAAACGCTTGAGAAAGCGCTAATTGTATCTGCTTCCTCTTATGTCATCAGTATTTGATTTTAAAGCGTTTTAGCCAAAAATACGTTCGGACATTACTTGAAAACAACCAGATTTGTTGTCCACAGTCGACGCCGACGGCTGCTGCCGCTGCCTTCTGCACATGCTATGCAGACCGGGTCACATGTCGGCACTTCCCCCTTATTGTACTCGCGTCCTGCGATGTATATATATATAGGCAGTCGTCGCTTTGAGGGCACTGTAGCCAAAACTACGCTCGACAGCTATTTCAGGCGCTAAAACTTGCGAATTCGCTCTCCGCAATTGCCGAAATCGCGCACACGAATCCTGCGTACTCGCTAGGCCTCGTCACGAAAGGGGCCGGCCATATCCTCTTCTAATAGAGGAGGCTATGGGCCGGCGGTCCACCGTCGGCCGAAATTCAAGCATCTGGCAAGAGCTCCCCGTTGATTAGTAAGGAAGCGTGAAGATATGAAATGCAGCCGCTCGTTTCGTTTTTTTCGATACCGATTAGGTACACAAGCGCAGTTTTTCGGGCCGTCTATTCACCGGGCGTGAAGCTTTCGCTCGGCCGCACAAGCCCAGGCGAGGAGCGGCACCGTCGAGCGGCGTTTTCTGCCCGTGTCGCTCAATTGCCTCGCCGATAGGTTCTATGCGGAGGCACCGAATGAAAGCGCATCTTCGCTGGTGCATGCACATCGCGTATGTCGCCGTGGCTAGCATCAAGCACAATAAGTTCTAAAATTCTGAAGTTTATAGAATGTCATACCAACTAGTCCCCCACCACACTCTGCCAGTACCCATTTAAGTTCACTCTTTCCGCTACTGCGATACGGGGTCGTTGGTCGTGCTGGCGTCGTCGTCGGTCTAGCTTGACACACTAGCTTGCGTCAGCGATGGCATTTGCATACCGACCAGCCAACCAACCGCCGTCCCATCGGCCTAGTATAACCTGACCCTATACCTATACCGAAGAATAACTGCGTTACTATTATTGAGGCTTTTGCGGCACCAGTCACTCGTATATGGGGGACGGCTGCTACTTCGATCGCCCGCGGAAGTACAGGGGACAAGAGACCTCGCTGCGCACATTGCAGCAACGAGAGCAGAGGACGTTGCTTCGTGTATGCCCTGGTGACGTCAGGAAAGCATTCAATATGGCGGTCGCTGCCGGTGGGAGGAGTTTCCCGTTCTCAATTTCGATCGCATTTTATGGAATGTACAGCGCGTCCAGGGCAGCCAAATTTCGGAAATTGAATCATATGCTATTGTATTAGTTACTGAAGCAAAAAACTGCAAAATGAAGAAGGACCCTGTCATGGCCCCTTCAACTGTTATCCCGAACTGTTCGCAATGCATGCCTCGGAACACCAACGAAACACCTCGGAACATAGTAGAGAAGCCTGGGAGACCCTGCTATGAAGCCCGAACCCTGAGCTCCAGCGCACCACCATCCATCTGGCGGAAGAGGCCGCTACCAGTCAAGGACTGCCGGCCAGCCTCTAACAGCGGACCCCGTCTCCCAGGCCTGCGTGCGGGGGGGGGGGGGGGGGGGGGGGGGGGACGTCTTTTCTGTTGGAAATTAAAGTTGTTCAAGCAATCAAAAACCAACGAAAATTGAAAAGAACTTCCCAACAGCAGTTATGGAATCAGACTTCTACGAATGGAAAGTGATGATGGCATGCCGCTAGATATGATAATGCTTGCGGAGCTTTCACGGAATTTGGCGATATAACGGCAGGTATACATGCTGATCAGCTATACATGTTGTTGAGGATGCTAGGTCTTTGAAATCATGCTTTGAAGAGTCTATAAGCAACATCTTTCAGATGCAAAAGATACAGCAACCTCAAGCATCAGAGTGGCTCTCAGAAATGGAAGCCTTATTGCCCGAATTTGAATTTCTCTACCATATAGGTCGAGAGTAACGCTTTGTGTCCAAGTGTTCTTCTGTCCGACATTATTTCTTGTTTTCCCATTTGGAAATAAAGACAAAACAGCGGCAGCAAAGACGTAGCGGGCCCGCCTTTCTACTGACCCGCCTTTGTACTGAAAGTTCCACAGTTCGATAATCAGCAGTATGCCGCAACAGGACTATATCCACTTCTACAGATGGCGTGCACTGCACTCTGGGTACAAGGAGTGGCGCAATTCCCCCAAAATAGTAAAATATGGGACAAGCCTTTATTTAGTCCATCGAAATGTATTCCAGTACTCCGTTACTTTTTAGAGTGCATTTCACATCTCATTCCGAAGAGTTCCGTCCAATTCCTTTATACACGGAAAAAAATCTGCACATGCGCCTGAATCTGTTGTCATGGTTTCGGGGTCAACAGCCTTGCACCTGCTAGCGTGGCATCGGAGGAGCCTAGCAGGTGCAAGTCACTGCTATGTCATGACAGTAGGTAGACGACAGTGGTTAGAGGACCTCTTTTGATGGGCATTTGCCGCTTCTCTCTGCAATTGTGGCTTGGATGCTACTACTGCCTGATCACCACCGCGCGCTTCCGAGTTTGCGTCGGTCGCCGCGTCACTTCCTCCGAGCGAACTTTCTCTCGTTCGCCACAACATAAAGGTAACGTGACCTTTTCTGGGTTCTTTGCCTCACCCCACACCACCGAAGTATACTCAAGGTATCGAAGATTGGGTGTCACGCTGTTCCCTTAAAGTTTCGACGCGTAGCCTGCACCTCAAGACGGCGATCGAGACACCGCCTGTTCGTCGCGACCGCAACGGGGCGGCACCGGTTTGAGGCGGTGGCTGTTCCCCGGCAAAAGCCAAGGTTGAATGACTGCACCGGGAAGAAGTGCTCGGCCTGACTCATCCGGATCCGAAGGAGACGCCCGCCGCCGATTGCTCCGGCCTGCACTAAATAAAGACCGTCACGCCGAGTGCAGAAGGGCGCGGGGGAGGCCGGGCCTGCTAAAAACGGAAAGGGGGGTGCACACTGCTCGAGCAAGGAACGACGAAGCACAGAGTGCCGCCCTCCAAGCAACGCATACGCGGCGACCTGCGCACCGGATTGGCCGCTTGACTCGACCGGGCAACGTCATCGCGAGTGTGCGCGCGCGCGTTCACGCGACCGGTTGTTGCGGCGTCAGAGCCGCAGGCCCTTACAAAGAGTGTGGCCGAGCCAGCTGTGCAAGCAGCAGCTGACGGGTGCTGGCGGGAAGGGCAGGAAGTGCTGAGTCACGGAGGCGGCGCGACTGCTCAGAGGAGGAGGAGGCGATGCAGGCAAGGCCGCGGTGCCGATTCACGGACGCTCGCATAGTGATGGTTGAGGTCAACAACAGCCACAGCTCGACTGCCCTTCCCGCAACGCTCCCGGTGCTCGTGCACACGTCGGGACCAGTATCCCCCTCCCCCCTTCATAGCAACATCCACCACCACACGCGAGGGAGTCGCAATCACGAAACGTCGCGATGACGGGCGCTGAGGGCTGCGGAGCAGTGTAGGAACATTTCCAGGTTTCTTCCGGCTTTCTCGCGAGCCAGGAATAGGAGAGGGACGCGCCAGTACGAGAGTGAATGGCAGACAGGGTGAAAGTGCGGCTCGAATTAGCAGTTACAAAACACTCTCGTTATTTCGAAGTCGCTTAATTCGAACTTCCGGTTTACTCGAGCTGAAGCTTTAAACCCGTCAACAAAACATGTATATCTAAAAAAGTGCTGCCTTTATTACGAACAAATATTCGAACCCCTCTGGATTGGAGTCATCGACAGCCGGCTATTATATCAGTTTTTTTTTTTCCAAATGAGCAAAATCGAGAAACCGAAAATAAGTCAGATTATATGCTGTAATGGTACGCGGTTCCACACTGTTAACATAAAAAAAGACGCCCAAATGGGAGTAAATGGCTTGTCCTCTAGCGCACACCTAAACTGAGGTTTTATTTACTCCATATAAATGGAGCATTTTATTTACTCCTTTACACAGGGGGATATTTAGGAGTACAAAAGAGTAAAATTTTTACTACTCACAGAAATAGAACCCAAAAATGGCGTCACGTTTATTTATCCTCATTCAAGCTCATTCTTATAGCAGTGCCAGCGGCTGGAACGGGCAGTAGCTGGGGGGCCGCCGGCAACTCAAGAAACTGCACTGCCCTAATATGACCCCGCGTCACGCGTTCTTTTCGCCGTCTGCAAGCACATGCAGCGGCGGCGTACGTAGGCGGCAGGAGTCGTCTGCTTTTGCTTTACGAGCTCGTTTGGTTGGCTACGATCGTAGATAAAGCGATGTAACAATAGAATCAATCGTTCAAAACCGAAAAGGAGTCGCGGAGAAGTTTTCGCGGTCATGCACCACGCTATATTTGACGAAAAACCAGAGCAAAATAAGTTGAAAATGAAAATACCCCTCAAGGCATTTTGGTATGGCGGTGTTTGCTTCCATAGTCACTTCTTTAAAGGGACACTGAGGAGAACTCTATCATTTTTTTTTGTTAGCGAAATCTGATACTTCGGCATTTCATGGCTTTGTTGCCGCTTGTCCGGGCGCGAAAGATGCATTTATTTCAAAGAAATTTGGATTCGAAGATGAAAAAGTTTTTCCCGCCGCTCTGATTCAAACTCAGGGAACTCTTATGACGCCACGGCAACTCTTATGATGTCTCAGAACGGAGTGACGTGATACGTGACGTAAACGCAGACTCCGTGATTTCTGACGGCTAGCGGTGCGGTGCGCAACCTTCCTTTGCCAGCCTTAGAGATTCTTGGCTTCCATGAAGTAAGGAAAATTCCTCCAAGGTGGCGCCTCTTGTCCTAGGAAGTCATCACGCTTGTACTTGCGAGATTGGCCTGTGGCGGCGACACCTGTATTTTGGTTCTTGCTATTTTCTACATTACAAGAGCTTTATTTTCAGTAAGAGTGGCGTTTTTGTGATCAGGAGTTGCTATTCTATCGATACAAGCCAACTTCAATTTCTCCTCAGTGTCCCTTTAAGGCTTGACTTTTCAGTATGACTAAGGAAAAATTAAACCTCAAAGTTCAGTTAAGAGCTCGGCGTCCCATGTTGATAGTTTCATGTTCATGCAACGCACTATAATTTGCTGTAACACGCCGCGAGAATCCCACTGAAAAAAGCTGTGAGAAGGTCAGGTATGTTTAGACCACTGGAGGTTTCACAAGAGCAGTTCAATTATGCAGCATACTGTAGCGGAAAACGGCGACAAGCCGATAACTTGCACCGCGGCAGGCGCCCGTGAAGGAACTGAAGTGAGGAGAGATCCAGCGACAACGGTAACCAAGGGGGTCGTCACTCACCGCCAATATCAGACGATTGACCAGAAGAGACGCTATGTGGCGAGGCGGCTGGCGCAAAATGATTTTTTTTACTCCATTGGAGAATTGGGGCGCACTTATACCAAGAAACTCTATTTAAAAATAGGAGTTATGAGGAGAATCCTTCCTTATGCCCCCTTATTGAGTGCAGGGAGTAAAATAGGTCATTTAACACATTTTTACTCCATATCGATGGAGCAAATGTTTCCACATATAAAGCTTAAAGTGATGCCAACCATTTGAACTCCCAATTTGGTTGATTCTTTACGCTGTATATTCTCATCATCGACCACGAAGAATATGAAGAGATCTAGCGGAATATTTAGACCCTGGAAACGCCGATCACGAAGGGATCATTAGTCCCGTCATTATTTGAAAAACTTTTTTTGAGCACCTGTCAATCGCCGCCTGTGGTTTGGTCCATCCCATGTAAGCCATATATCACAAAATAACATGAATAGCGCTACTGTTTGTACGCACAAAAACTTTCGCGTTGTTTTTTTTATTTCGGTGAAAAAAATTCTCTTATTCCACTTGCTTTCGAACAGTATATATCGACTGGCAAGTCGCGAAGCTGTATTCTGTCGGAACCTTGCCGTCAGCATTACTTGCCGTATCGCTCTTGCCCTTCGCCTCATTCATGTTTTCGTCGATGGCTCGTGAGATTGTCGCCTTTTGCTTCTCTCTCCCCTGAGAGGGCATCTCCAGAGCTCTTTTTCCGACATTTTAAGTTAATTACCGCATCATATTCCTAGGAGCCTCCTGTCTTCGGCACAAGAACCCGTTTTTTTTTTTTCAAAGTACCAATCAGAAGTATACTACAAAGCAAAAAGAATTCGCACTGTCTTTCGCGGTCGAGAAGAGACGCAAGTATGAAGTCTTGCCGCCCTCACCGTTTCGCGGTTGTCCTCGAGCGAAGCGCGCTCCCCTCGAGACCGGCCGTGATCGTTTGCACTTGGTTCCGCGCCGCGCCGAAGGATGGCGCCGTGGCTCCACTCTCGCGTCGCTCACACGTCACGAGGACTGCGTGCGTGCCGCTCAGGCTGCGCCCACCGAAAGTCAAGAACGACGCGTCATGTGCCCCTCAAAGGCAGCTCTCCAGCCAATGGCGTCGACCGATTTTCATGGCGTCGTGGTTAGTCCTATTGGACCTGCTATAGTCCGGTACAAGTCTAGAAAAAAGCGGCTTTTCCACGTCAAGCGACCCCCTTCCAACCAATGGCTCATGAACCTGCTACCATGACAATGCAGGGAGCTTGGCAGATGAAAGGGGATATTCCCCTCCCTGCATTGTCACGCCACTCCTTGTATTGTCGCGCTACTCACGCTAGCAGGATCATGAAAATCGGCCGATTCCATTTCGATGAAAGGGGGTCCTTTGACTGGGAAAAGCCGCATTTTTCTTAACTTGTACCCGGACTATAGCGTGGCATCGCTGAAGGTGGGAGATTAAAGGGGAATAATTAACTGTCTGCGACATGGTAGCTATCGCAAAACACACGCACGCACACGCGCGCGCACACACACAAGGGACAATGAAAAGGTACCGACGGGACACACGCGCTATAGAGATCAACTTGTCCGCATCTTTTCACTGCCCATTTTCTTAAGCGCTGGCCCGACTTTCTTCTTAAATTTAATCATGAAATCGGATTCACCGCGGCGTCACGAATATCGGTCGACGCCACTGGCTGGAGGGAGTTCCTCTGAGCGGCATCTGCAGCTATCGTTCTAAAAGACTTTCGTTGACGCATGCGCTGCTCAGGCGGCAGCGCAGCAAACCAGCACCAGGGGCCGGGCGGACAGTGTCGCCAAAGTTCGATTACGTTCGGCTCCGTGTTCTTCCTCCGTTATGGCGCCCATGTCACGCAGCGCGCCGACAACGGGCATTTTCACACGGCCGCTTTGCGCATGCGCGCCTTTCCTCCTCTGCCCTCTCCACTAGCTTCAAACAAAACGCCATTTTGTACCGCGCAAGCCCACACTTGCTACTTCGAATGCACAGTTCGCACCTCGTGGTGGCGAGTAGCGCCTGCAGTGGCCAGGTGCATTTATTTTCAACCAGGTTTATTTGTAGCAGCCGAATCTTCGCGCACTCTCCAAAGAGCACCCGATCTTGTGAAAAAAGCGAATTATGATCAAATTTAAGCAGTAAAAATTTGGCTTGCATAGCCTTGCCAAATGAAGTTAGCTTGCAACTTCCAGGGTAATGATTTTTCTGATATTTTAGTGAATCATTATAATCAATACGACACATCCCAGAAAAAAAATATGATGGGTCAGATTGGAAAATCTCCAACTGAAACCTATTGGTCAAAAACCATTGTTTTTGGACTCGACAATTGGGCTCGACCAATTGAGCCCAACTGGTGCTTCCAATCATAAATAATTGGTCACCCAACCTGGACAACTGCCCCACCAATTGAACTCAAATGACACACTTATTCAACTCAAACGGTTTGAACTGGCCAGAAAAAAAATTAGAATTCAATTTGGAACCAATTCTTTCTTCTAGACTGCTGCCAGACTTCTGCCAACATTTATACAAGGAAAATAAAATTATAATTATACGCTTTTATGAAAATAAAGCAAGACCAATAAACATGCATTACACACAGGAACATAGACACTATAGCAGCAGAAGTTCTCAACATACATTCATAGGGCACAATTTTGCAGTCACTTCAATACACCACTCATGAGACCTTCCAGCTGGAGCCAGTGGCGGTTGACCATTAGCGAAGTTAGCTAAGAATGCCCGCGGTGATGGTGGAAATGATAAAAACAATTCAAAAGATTAAGTTGCTAATACCTCTTTCACAAGAAGCTAATTATTCTAGTGTTCTGTTTTATAGACAGCTATATATACAGATCTCAGTGAAGGACATCATTGATTTCCACTTAGATTTTCCAATCAGAACCAACTGAAGCTTCCAATTGGGAGATCAGCTCCAAATTGGTTTCAAATGTATGGGGTCACTCTGCGTCCAGCCGGCCGGGAAAGCGAGCTTCCGTGCAAGCTACACGCAGGCGTTATTCAAATACGCAACACGTTTCCCCAACCCGTGGCGCAGAGTCGCAGCCACGGCAGGTCCGGACGAAATAGGCAACGGCAGGGCACGCTAGGAAATAGTTTATTATCCTAACGCGAGGTAAAGCACACTGCGGAAGAATGTTCTATCCGTAAAATAGATGTTCAGCAGCTCACCAGGTCGTTGACGTCGTCTGGCGTTGGTGTTCGGGGGCCGGCGGGCAGCGGAAGGGGTCCGTGGGGCAGTTAGGTAAGGTCCGGCAACGAGAGTCCCTTCCCGCCGCGCGTTCCCCCCTTTTATCCCCTCGGTCATTGCCTCCCTAGCAGCAAATCGTTGCCGTCAAGCTTAGGCGTGCTACCCTCTCCGCAGATGGCAGCGCGCTGACGTGACGTCACGTCAGTGCTGGGGCGGAAATGAGCAGTCGTGGGGGTGCCTTCTCTCCACATTCCTGGTGGCCAGCGCGCCCGTGTAAGTCACGGTCGCCGCTGGCGCGGGGGACGATGAGGGGATACAAGTGTATCCCACAAATGGTTCCAATTGGGAGCTCCAATTAGTTTCAAAAGGTTCCAATTGGGCAATCCAACTAGGAGTGCCGAAACCAATTGGGACCTCACAAACCAGTTTGGTAATCTAATTGGAAATACAGAACCAAATGGAATGTCCAAATGGAACTAGGGAAACGAAATTGACTACCGAATTGGATTCATTAGCCCAACTGGCTGACCAGTTGCGTCCAACTGGTTCCAATTGGAACCAAATGGTATGCCCAATTGCACCCATTGGTTTTCTTTTGACTGGGACTACAATACACCCACTGAACAAAGCTGCGTCTATTACACATCTAGACTATATCTTGACGAGACGTGCAAGACATCTGTATGATGGGACAGCCATCGCGGTGGCTCAGTGGTTATGGTGCTTTGCTGCTGACCCAAAAGACTCGGATTCGATCCCGGCCATGGAAGTCGCATTTCGATGGAGGTGGAATTCTAGAGGTCTGTGTACTGTGGGATGTCAGTGCACGTTAAAGAGCCCCAGGTGGTCGAAATTTCCAGAACCATTCACTTCAGTATCCCTCATAACCTGAGTCGCTTTGGGACGTTAAATCACCATAAACCATGTATGAGAGGTCAGCTACACTGGGGATAAAAAGAAGTTGGTATTTATCGACAGGGTAGCATATTCTAATCACAAAGAGACGAGTCTCACAAGACGGAGCTTTAATAAGCTAGAAAAAGTCCAAAGAACGACATACAGAGTTCGCCACCACCAGCTAATTTCTCTAGTAAAACGAGTACATCGACACCAATATTTGGGCACGAATCACAGGGACTACGCTACACTGCCATTTACTTCAAGACAGTGGCAACCTTTCCTTTTCGGTAAGGACGTTATAAGTTTGAATAGTCTGGCGAGATTTATAAATTCGATTTTCTCAGCGATAAATGCGTCTCTTGGTGCTGGACAAAAAACACAGCCAAGGAAAAAAGTTTCACCGAAAACAATATTTGGATGAAGTTTTCCTTACTGACCCTTTAAGGCCAGCTATAAAACACAGCATCAACATCATCATCATCATTAGCCTGACTACGCCCACTGCAGAGCAAAGACCTCTCCCATGTCTCTACAAGCAGTTTTGCAAACTGCCCACTGCATATTTTATCAATCACCTTCAGACATGGCAAGGTGTATAGAAGCAGCCCCAAGCCGGTGTAATGCTCTGCCAATTTTGGATAGCATGACATGTTAAAAAATGTTTCGCATAAGTTTCAAGGATGCCTGATACACCTAGTCAAAGGATTTATCAAGATTTCTTGAAGATGTACTGTGTTGAATCACCATCATAATCAGGTCTCAATTAACACTGCATAAAAGAGACCGCCACATAGTCACCCATGCAAGCACATGAAACGTCAACAAATACAAACTCTCGACTCACCTCACTCTACCATGGAAACCTGCGAGCATGTTTTTGCAGGCTAGTTGGCACATTACTCGTATTGATTTTTGAGCGCAGAAAGACAGAACAGAGCGCTCTGTTCTGTCAAGTTCGTTTTCTCCTGTGCTCTCTTTCTGCGCTCAGAAATCAATACCAGGAAACCTTCGCTCATCCTTACATACCGTACCACAATGGCAATCTCAAAATTAGTGCCCTTAAGTAATTCACTACATTAAATTACTATACCTGAAAGGTACTTCCTTATAGTATTACAAATTACTGCCATCACGAAGGTTGTCTTGCAATGCTCCTTCTCAGCTTTCTAGATCGCCGGTCACCCAGCCCGTTTACTTTAATAGGTAGACTTCCTTTCAGTATGGTGCTCTACTAATAAAAGGCAAATGCCTGGACAGTTCACCCTGGTGGGCAGGGTGGAAGGTCTTGGTAAGAGATGGACTCTGACCTATGGTGTTCTCACCAACAGAAATTCAGCAAGTCAAGCCGATGGAGTGGCGCAGTGCTATCTCTTCCTTCGCCCAAGCGGTAGGCCTCTGTATGAACCATCTGGAGGACAGCCGGGTCAGCGTCGACAGCAATGGTCTGCCCCGGACAACGGCTACCACCCACTATGAAGTTCTCTGTGCCCACACCTGTCTGTAACTCTTCCTGCTTTACTTCTAAGTGAAGTTTCAACTCACTCACTCACTAGTCTCAGCTCACTGCAAGCGGTGGCCCACAGAGATGCAAGCCGGATCCAAAGCAAACTGTCTCGTAGATTTGGCCCCTGTTTGCCTGCAAAAGTGACAGACATTGACAAGCATCTGTGAACTGAACAGATGCCCAGGAATGATGAGATCACGCTGCCATTTAAAGAAAAATGCACTAAGACATCTTTGCAAATCTGATCTGCTTGTCACGCATGTAAGTCTAGGGAGACTGCATGGAATGGCAGCTACAGGCATTGATGTCGCGTCTCAAGCGAGTTATTCTGCACTGAACTGTCATGTACATAGATTTTAGATATTACAATGTATTATGCTGCCTGTCCAATGAAGAGTGGCTTCTGTGCAGGACCAGGTAACCCATCTTTTTTGCCCAGAAATGACTTGTGGCCCCTAAATTAAACCTTTTCAGAACTGTCTAGTATCGAAAATAGTGGTGCTCTTTTACATGTTGCCATTCACAATTAAACCTCAGCCTGTGAAAGAAACCCCACTTCCATGTAGGGCTGCACAGCACAATGCGTGCAACACATGCAAGTCATAACAAAAAACAGGACTCTTCTATTAGCTCAGACAACGCAGATATGCCAATATAAATATGACAAAAAAATATCTACAACACAGTTGTATATGCCTACTGAAAGAGCCATTGGTCAAAACCTATTGGCACATGAATAGGTTCATTCTACTGTAAAAAGTACTAATTTATGTGGCATCACAATATGCAAAATAATCTTGTTTTGCCATAAATTGAAGTACAAGGTGTACAAATATTTTCGTGACACTCAGTTGATGTGGCTTAACAATTTGTTACTCTGACGGTAATTTTTGGACAGGACGAATGAAAGCCAAGCTTGTAATGTATCTAAAATGGGAAGTCATTAACTTAGCGATGTTATTTATGTTCTTTTTAGCCCTGTGTTCTCTTAGTTATTAAATGTATTACTCATATTCCACTTGAATGGTGCCAACCGGAAAGCTCCACACTTAACACAGATTCACTCACTACATAGTACATTAGTTTTGCATTGAATCACAAGTCTTGGTATATATAAAACAGTAGCAATTGTTTCAAGTTGTCAATTCATGGTACTCCGAGAGGTAAATAAATGTGACTGACTTGTCGAAGAGAATACCTATATAGTTTATTTTGGGGGCAAATGGCTATAGTGAGTGCAACACTACCTATGTAAACTCCATCATTTTATGACTACTATGAGACTGTGCCGATTTTCTTGTTTTATAAGATAAAATCAATCCATTTCAAACATTCTTTTCCTATAAGTCGACAGCTTTGCTACGATACTCAAGCAATGCCACAATACCTAAATACTATATTTCTGAATATAGCTTTATCTTTGCCGTGCTCTGTTGAATTAAGAAATAACTGGTGATTATTGGAAGAGGCCTCTGTCCCACTGTGCACATTACTGGGCTGCTAATGATGATGATGCAGTCGCTGCTACACAAAAAAAATGTGAAGAATATCAAAACTAAAAAAATAAGGTGCAGTTAGAGGTACAGGTGCCCCAAAAGTAAAGCGGAGCACGCGAGTGGTGGACAAATAGCTTCCGAGCACGCTCCAGCAGTGAAAGTGCATGAAGACAGAGAGGGTCTTGCCCACACTGCAGTTTTGTTGCTCGTCTTATCACTGGCACAGGCGAAGCAATGCCACTTCCATCAGTGTTCATCGGGGGCGCTTTTAGTGCTTGACAGAGAGAGCTCTGTGGAAAACAGGGATGCTGACGAAATCGGCACTGGGAGCATACCGGACCTTTTAAGCAGGAAATTGCCAAAAAAAATATCTATGATAATTGTAGGGGAAGCTCTTTGCTGTTTGAGGCCAGGATGGGAGTTTTGCGGACTAAGACGTATAGAGTCAGGTACCACGAGATAGACACGTTGTGCGTTGCGTGCGGAGAGGAGGAAACGGCTGAACACTTGATACTTTTCTGTAAAGGGCTTCACCCTACAGTGGAAAGCAGCGGGGCTGACTTATCCAAGGCATTGGGGTTTAAGGACAGTGAAGGGAAAGTAGATTTTAAGCGGGTAGATGTAACCAAGCGAAGGTTATCCGATTGGTGACTAAAATCAAGACAAGAGTAAAATTGCATAAGTCATGGTTAGGTGGCTTGAGCCACCACCCGATTTAAAGGGTTCAGCCGTATCCATCCATCCATCCAGGAGGATTTACTGCTGGGACGCGTGGTGCATCATAATAAGAGTCAGTCTGTGGTGGCCCGCACCACTTTCTGCTGCACCAAGAACGCGACCACTTTCAGAGCATGTGCTTTGCGGTGATTCTTGAATGACCGCATCATATGGCACATGCCCACATGCATATAAATATAGTCAAGCCCACTTAGTGCATGAGGTATTTGAGAACACTCATTTGAGAGGACCACTCTCCACACCTCGTACACAAAAGACTGTACGACGTTCAGAAAGACAGAAATTTCCAAGTTGCTGTGGAGTGTGGCCAGGATGACAAGAACTGCATGGCATTTCATTCCCTGCGTCAAACTGTTCTCTTTCATCTAGGAACAAACTGCGCAGTATGAATGATACGGTGTCAATATACAAGAAGCTGCATGCCTGGAGGAGGAGGAAGAAGAGGAAAGGCAGGGAGGTTAACCAGAAGAATAATCAGTTTGCTACCCTACATGGGGGGAAAGGGGCGAGTCTGCTGGCGTCTACGGCGATAGGGAATAGTGTTCTCAAATATGTCGCGCACCTGGTACAATGAACCCGACGGTTACATAGACAGCGTTCATTGTATCCGAAATGCGCAGTAAATGGACTTCCTATATTATTGAAAAAAATACTAAGTCCGAGTAAAGTAGGGTTTATTTCTTTAAAAAGTGAGTTATGTGCATCTATTTCTTCAAAGAAAACCCTGCTGCAGCACTTTCCAAGGTCACAAGTGCGAGCATGTTCTTGCGACAAGACCTTTGCTGCCAACAGTCTGATTCAGGTATGCTATACAACTAATCACAGATGAAGCATTAACGGCAACAGGTGGAAAGTGGGCCTTCTTAATTAGATTCCTAGCAGTCTGACAGTCCTTGTACTTCACGTACACTGGCTTCATTAGAGCATTTCTCAGCAATGCCGACGCCTGTGCCCAGAAGACATCTGACCAGCCGTGCATCAATTACACGTCGCTGCAAATCCACGTGCCCCTGAACAAATCTGCTTTCGACAGCATTGTCAGCCGTTTGTGGGCCCATGCAGCAACAAAAGCAGCCCAACGCACATGCACACAAAACTTATCAGAGACCCTGTCTGCGATCAGCACATCATCTGCAAGCAGTAGAAGCACAAAATTTGGAGAGCCCCAACTAGGCAGGCGGCACATACCACTTGACCAGAAGGGCCAGTAAGAATTCAAACTCAAATCGTTACCATTGGTTGCTCCTCAACAGAGCGCTGTCGCTTCACTTTCAACGCTACCCCTTTCTCGTCGTTTAGTCGACGCTTTGCCCAGTCGGCACATATGGACGAATTGAACGATGTTGTAGGCCATCGTCAAGCGCTTGGCCGGCGGTTACAGTTAGGTTTATAGTTTATGGGGTTCCACGTCCCAAAGAGATTCAGGCTATGAGGGACGCCATAGTGAAGGACTCCGGAAATTTCAACCACCTGGGGTTCTTTAATGTGCACTGACATCGCACAGTACATGGGCCTCTAGAATTTCGCTTCCATCTAAATTCAGCCGCCACGGCTAGGATCGAACACAGGAGCTCCGGCTCAGAAGTCGTTGCACCCTAACCACTGAGCCACTGCGATGGGTTGGCTGGCGGTTACCTATGGTTTCAGTGCAGCGTTGTTCATCTTCATTGCCTTTTCGGTTCGTCATGCCCTTTCTGGAGTGGTGTGCGAGACACTCTTCAGCCACTGCACTTACTGGAAGCTCACATTTTAGTGCAAAAGCACTATTTCACGAGGTCAAACCAGCCCACCGGTTTGATTGAAGCTTGACCTTGAGGGTGACACCTTGGACAAACCATAAATAAATATTGTTGCAACTAGGGTTCGAACCCGCGGTGGCACAAACAGATCGGCTTTGCTGGCCACAGCACGAGTGTACTATGCTATCACTGCAGCTTATCAATCTTCGTGTTAAACTGCAACGCTCTCTCGCACCATCCATTGAGTCTTCTTCATCAACTAATACTACTATCAAACTAATATTTGGGTTTTAAGCTACGTGGCGGTAGTGACAGAGAAATGTGTGCTGCATGCGTTGGCATGGAATACGTGGTAGGAACACGACACTAGAGCAAAACACTGTGTCGACAACACTACTGCCGGAGCGCTGCACTGGAGCATTGGCCACCAGCGTACACTGGATAAAATGGCACTGATGATGAAAAAGTTGATGTGCATAACTGGTTCCCAGGGTCAGTGGACACCTCAATCACTCTTCCAGGTATGCGGCCGTTGTGTCCACCTGCAAAAAGCTGTGCTTTCACACAATATTTCGGGCTTAGCAATGCTAAACCGCCAGTCTTTTTTTTTTTTGATCGTGAGAGTTTTTGGCGCCTCTTCGTTCGCTATAACTGAGTGGTGCAGTCAAAATTCTTGACTGTATCTGAGATGGATTGCCATCTCCATAATACAAATTTTCACGGTAGCGCCGACCTGGTTCGCAATAAGCGAGTGTTCATTAAATCTGCTGCCGGTATAAGTGGGCTCGACTGTATGTACACACACACACAAATGCACGCACATTAACGGAGGTTATTAAATTTCCCATTCAAAGAAAGATGCTGCTCAGAGTGAAGCGAAGCGCAAACCAGAGACTATGTGAGCCCACACTCTGAACGTGGCACATTCTTGGTGAAGCAGAAAGTGCAGGGGGCCACCAGACACCAACCATTTCAGCACAAAGTGCTCCACCAATAAATCCTTGCAATAGGCATTAAAAACACCCCCTTACAAACACTTACTGAAGCCCTATGGCTGCAGCGCTGCTTGCGATAAGGGGAGCATCAAGACTGCACAATGGGTCCGCTGGACCCACACTGGCTTCATGCTCTTCCACTGCTAGAGTGCGCATTGCACAAAGTAAAGCATTGCAGTTTGCCTTCATTGCGGCTAAGTGAAAATGCTTCTTGCCATTTGAAGACACTGAATTGATACATGGGCTGAATCAGTGACCTATATCTTCCTGTAGGCCTTGGCAGTGTGCATTTCCAGATATAGCCCTTTCTACGGACCATGTAGGAATGCAGCAAGATGACATCATACATTATAGGATTTAAATAAAACATAATACTGTCCACTTCTATTTACCAATTACTTCAGCCAAGAATGTTTGCAAACATATCATGAGGACATTCACAAGGCAATACACAAGAGTATACCAGTTTTTTTTTAGTGTTTGTAAAGTTTGCAAGCATTTTTGATGAGACTCCTTGTTGCACTAATTTTTAGGAATGAAGCAGCTATCGTAAAGCAAGAATAAAACCCTGGAAATAAATTGGCATGCCCCACTGGGCGAAGTTATTTGCATAGCATGGGAACCCTAGAAAGATCCCTGCATGCGCTTAACTAAGAATACTTGCACATATAACTGCAAAGCTTAATCAAGCATTTTGCTAATTAATAATTTTGAATGAATTCAGCAACAGTGGCTCCTCAGAACAATAAAACAGGCTGATGACAAGTTTCACACACACAAGAAAACAACAAGCTGGGACAAACACAGTTGTCTTTATACAACATATAACAACTTTTCTGCCATTTCTTCATCCACCTGACGGAACTGTCGTGCTGCTGCATTTCGTTGCTCTTCCAAGCCAACTGCATCACAAATTAAAGCTAGCCAGTAGGCTGCCTCTCTAATGCCTTTCTTCAGGTGCATCTTTGTAAACTTGTCCAGAGCCAACGCTGCAAGCTTGATTGCTTCACTGGCTGCCTGCTCCCCTCTGCTCGAAAATGCACACTTTGCAAGCAGCAAGTACAGCTGTCCAACGTCGGCAAAGCTGCCATGAGACAAAACGAGTGTGACCACTTCGTCAAGAAGTGTGCTTGCATGCCCTGGAAGGCCAATCTGGAACTGAACTTCGGCCATAAGCATAAACAGCATGCTTCGATTGTAGACCAGCTGATGCGTCTCGGCATGCATGATGCCCTTGCATAGAACTGGAATAGCTAGCATCGGCTGTGCAGCTTCAATAAAGATCTCTGCCTTCAAGTGATACAGCCGGCCTTCAAAATGGGTCAAGCAGCTTTCAAAGCCTTTCTCACCATTGCTGCATTCTTTGAACAATGCGTCAACTAACTCCAAAGCCGCAGTAAAGTGGCCCTGCCACAAGAGGGACCGTGCCCGGCACAAGTCTCCCTCGTTGCGGTCGAGAATGCGAATAGCTGAAGCCAGCTTTTCCACCAGTGGCCAGTCTGCTTGGTAAAGGGCTGCATTGAAGCCAATGACGAGCTGGCACAACTTGAGTATCTGAAATGAGTCTGAGTATAGAGGGAACAGTGATTTGGCGAACCTGAGCACAGTGTTTGCGCTCGTGTGGTGACCCTGCTGAGTGAGACCAACAGCCAGGTTGCGCAGCGCCAGAGCAGCCACCTCTCCCACAGGCTGCACGCCCGACGCCCGCATTGGGTCGCCCCTGGAGGCATGCAGCAGCCACTGCGACTGCAGCTGCGACAAGGAGTGGAAGCCATAGCAAGCCCACTGCGCTGACCGCTGCGCAAGAGCCGTGCCGGCCAATTCGGAGAGGGAATTTTGGCAGTTGAGCAGGTCGCTCTTGCCCAGCAACTCGAAAATCAGGCTAGGCGTGCAACCCAAGTCGGCCTCGACACGTGCAAGAGCCTGTATGCCGAACGAGGCGACGCTGAACAAGCACAGCTCGGAGGCGCGCGTGACGAGACAGCGCAGCTGCGACGGGTCGCAGCGGTTGCCCTGGAGCCGGCAGAGGAACGCCAAGGCGTGTTGCAGGAACGACGTGTCGGTGCAGTCTTGGGCCAGAGTGACCGCTTCGCGCAGAGCGAGCAGGGCTTCGCCGCGGTGTCCCATCCTCGAGTGCAGCCGGGCAAGGTTGAAAGAGGCGTAGCGCAGGTTCCGCGTCGAGTCTTCGGCACCCTTGGTGCTCGTCTCCGACGCCGCAGGCAGAGTGCGGTCGAAGTGGCGCCGCAGGCTGTCGTCGGCGCCGCTGTACTCGCGCACGGTGAGGCAGTTGAGGAAGCTGAGGTAGTGCGCCTCGGCGAGGTCCTTGTTGCCGGTCAGCAGCTCGTTGATGCGCAGCTGCAGCTGCGGCGGTGCCAGCGCGGCCTTCTCATTGAGCTGCATCAGCATTACTTGCTGCGCCACGAACAGGTCGGCCTGGCGCTGCGTCGCCGCCGGTCGCGCCGTACCTGCAGGCGCCGTCTCAAAGCCCCGCATGCCTTCGTCGAAGTACGCGCTGAAGTCCTTGTGCACTTTGACGAGCCCGCTGAAATTGAGCTTGTCCAAGGCGAGCAGCATACGACGCACGAATAGGCCTAAAACGCTGCTCTTATGAAGCACAGCATGCCCATCGGCGACTGGGTCGGTGAGCAGGTCGTCCAGGTTGGGGACGTAGTCCATGATGCCTGCGACGCCGGATTCGCGGATGGTGGATAGCTCCCTGCTGAAGAGGTCCAACGTTCTCGGGTGCAGCACGGAACGCAGCGTGGAGAGCAGCTCGCTGAACGCTATGTCGGGGCTCTGGAGAAGTTTCAGCGACAGGATGGCAAAGTCTCGACACTGCTGGCTCGAGTGCGTCCATGGTTCCTCGTTCGGCTCAGCGTGCCGACGCGTCTTCACGCGGCAGTATTCCGATACGAGCACAAGCAAAGCTAGCTTGTGGCCAGTGATTGCATCTTTTGGAGGGCTGCTGGGCTGCGCCGACATCCACAGTCCACCGTCTACGTTCAGGGATGGCATAGCTCACTTTTTCATCACCGTGAGACACTATCAGAAGAAGACCGAATACATTTGGTTTAGCATTAACCAGAAACCGAAGCAGTTGTAAACGGCGCCATTTTACTTAACAAACATCTCATCCGCGGCATAGATGGCAGCACTATGCAGTACGTAAACCTTAATTTACAAAATCAATAAATGTTCTGAAGATAGCAAAATAAAAAGATATTTCTTGCGGGTAATTTTTATATAACAAATATTTTTATATATTTACTTACTGTGTTAGCTCCTAAAGGTATGCACATTGTATGCTGTAAATTAAAATGTTACCACTCATGACCAGCGTCTTTAGAAAGCTAACAATAACTCACAATAATAAAAACGGCATTTAACTTAAAAAGTATCTTTAAGTTGTCGCGAACAAAAAATATAAAAACGTGATTTAGTTGTGACGAGATTGTGCAGAGGGTGCTGCCTACACTTCAAGTTCGGGCAAAAAGGACCGACATTGTTACATATATCTTTGTTTTGTCACGTGCCCTGTTCCTCTTGTGTTGCTTGCGCTCTTCGCATGGCGACTGTTTATGCGCGAGATAACACCAAAGGTTTGAATCTGGAAGCGGGAGCTCGCGGTGAAACCAAGGTGTTGATAAGGTGACGCACGCCTTGAAGCCCATGCTGTAAGTCGGTGAGTAGAGATAGTTGTGCTGGGTATTCGTGCGCCTATGTACCGCACGTTTTCCTCCGAATTCGCAAATGCGTCTCGAGTTTGATGATTCACGATGCAGCATCTGCGTGTTTCGTTTGTGAGCTGTGCTCATTGCGAAATGTCGCTTCGCTTACGGCTCTCTTTTTTTTGTGCGTATTTACTTTGGCTCGTAATAAAACGGACCAAAAGTTACCGCTTCACACGAGTTGTGTGGCTTGGTTTCTTCGTGGCTTGTCGAATCGTTGTTTTCTATCTTCTACCGCGTAGTTTATAGCCGCCCGCAACTGAGTACTCCTTGCATGCATGTGGTCCTGCGATGTCGCGCTGCACACATGAGGAATAACACGAGTGTGTGCGTTCGAATATTCTTGGAAGCGCACGTCAGAAAAATGAAGACGCTGAACATTTTGACGCACTCGCACGTATTACGCAATAGGATAGGAAATTAAATGATCCGCTCACGAAACGCCATTTTTGGTGATGCGTAGTAGTTTTTCTTGGAGTGTCTCAGAAGGTCTACTTGCAAGAACTGCATTCTGCATGGCGCCTGGCCAGTTATTTGCAGGACACGGTTTCACTGAAACGTCTGTCTACATGCAAAGGCTAGGACTAGACTTTGAGGCGCACTGCAATAATGGTCCAGATCATTTTTGGCCTCCTAAAATTCCTTAATCCTTTCGTGCGCAGAATTTTAAGCAGCTGAAAACAGTAATTTAAGTTGCATAAAGAAACATAAATATACTGTAAAAAAAAAACTTTTTTTGCATCTGTAGAGTCGGGAGTTTACTTTTAATCGCCTTAATTTTGCATGCACAAACCATTGGTGGGCAATGTAGGCACAATATTCAGCCTCTTTGTTCTCTTCAGAAGTGTCTTAAAGTAGATTGGTTCGAACCCGGCCGCGGCGGCAGCGTTTCGACGGAGGCGAAACGCAAAAGGCTCCCGTGTGCTGTGCGATGTCAGTGCACGTTAAAAATCCCCAGGTGGTCGTAATTATTCCGGAGACTTCCACTACGGCACCTCTTCTTCCTTTCTTCTTTCACTCCCACCTTCCCTATAGTGGTTCCGGTGTCCTCTGTGATATGCTAGACAATTACTGCGCCATTTCCTTTCCTCAAAACCAATTTTCAGTTTTCATAGTATGCAAGAAAAAAACAACGGAGCTGTTGCTTCTGAGCAACAGAAGGAATTAAAGGTTAATGTGCTGTAAAATCTCTGCACATTAGTGCTTCTGCACTTTGCCTCATCAAAGTAGCAGTCGGTGCAGGAAAGAAACTGGCAAACTCATCTCAGCAGTACAAGCTGCTACTTGCTTGTAACCTGTCCCTAATGGACACATTTTTTTTTCTTCAAAATTTGCACCAAAATGATATTTAATTTTATTTTAGGAAATGGTTATATGCTTTATCTATAGCACAAAAATGCCATACAAAATTTTTCTTTGATACAACTAACTTTATTTGGTGCGTTCCTGTTCTTTGAAAACGTGGGTAAAGTGTACATTAACCCGGTTATTGCGAAGAGAAATGGCCTACAATATCTGTACGTGCTGTGAACGTTCAAATCCTGCTACTCTTACTTTCTCTTGAGTGTGCCAGTGTTCAGAGCAGGGAACTGCACACGGGGCTTTCTGACACTGCCTGCACCTGGTATGCGTTTCCTTCTTATTTACCATTTAACTATCGTTGTGATCTGCTAGTTTCGAGATGCCAAAGGTCAACTGCAGGGATCTGGAGGTGGTGCTGGTCAAGACTGGTCAGCTTCATGATCATGTGCAGCACCATGTATGCTGCTATAAGTACTGCAATGTTGACCCGCAACATTTTTAAATGGCAACCAACTATAGCTGTCATAGTTGCAGATTCACAAAGAAACTGTTGTATCATTGTGACCTTTCCAGGAGACAACTTTGTGTAGAAAAAAAAAATAAGTGGGCAGTCTTTCGTTTGCAAAGAAAATAATGGCCCATGTATGCAACATTCCCTTCTCCTCAAGCCTAGCTGGTAAATCCCTCACCATCATGTCTCGCTTTTCGTCCTTTTCTGTTCTCTGAAACAAGCAAGATGGAGGATCCAGAAGAGGCCACGCTACATCGAGCGGAAGATGGGCGTTCCACTGACGAGGGGCCATCACTGCTATGCCTTCCAGACCTGGTGTTGCACAAGGTGTGCCTGCAGCTCTCGGACCCATTCGATGTGCTTAGCCTGGGCTGCACCTGCCACCAGCTGCACCAACTTACCGCGAGCAAGTCCTTGTGGACCCGCCTTGCTCTGGCGTGGTGCCGGGGCATGTGGCATCGCCTCTCTTTGCCCTCGGACTCTGATCCTGAGGATCCCAAGCAGTGGCTGCTGCAAGTCCTGCACCTATGTACCAAGGAGCGGCGACCAACCCTCAAGCATTGCAAGTTTGAGAACGGCGAGACATGGGAAAGGATACGGAGAACCCGCTTTGACTGCAAGGTATGTATTTCTCAACTGTACTGTAACTATACGCGGGGACAACTTTTCTTGGCAGTGCTACAGAGGCTAGGCAGGAAAAGGAAGGAGATGGGTTTTCGTTCCCTTGCTGGGTGGGTGGTTTATTGTTCGGTCTAGGGGTGTAGAGGGGTAAAAGGGTGGAAGCTACAGAGCGGAACAATGAACAACCCGGGGACAAAATCCTTCATTTTCTTGCCTAGCCGCTGTAGCATTGCAAAAAAAGTTGTTCCCAAGTATAGAGTCAAATAGCGCGACCTACCGTCTAAGGACCGTCGTGGTCAGTTAGAAGACTTATGATATGTGTCATCTTCTTCACATCATTTTTCTGTTGGCACCTGAGTCGTGGTGCAATAGGTACAAGAATGGGGACACAAATTAGATAAATGGGCTGCAGACAATGTGATATCTGCTTTCTTTGCTTAGTAGGCTTGCTGCTACCTAGTGTGATTACCTGGCACTGTTATTTTTTTATTTTGCCTGTTTTTCTATTAACCAACCTTCAAAGAAGTGAGGCATTAATATTGTGTTCTTGAAGGTGTTTGTGTGCTTGAGCCAACAATCCAGCAGTTGGCTGTCGTTAACGTTTTGTTGTCACACCTGTTCTTTACTGCATGGCTGTCAAAGTAATGCGTATCATAAGTGTCAGCATGCTGGAAATTAAATAATTATAAGGAAATGATACCTCAGCTCTTACAGTACTGGCTTGATTGCTGGATGCATGGAGTTATATGAAGCCATTCGTTCTGTTTACTGCTATTGCATTGCTTGCAGTGAGCTTTGCATTCATCTTACTTACTGATGCAAGTCTCGTGATTTTTTCTTTGACCTCTCCAATTGGCCTCGTGCTTTGAGTTTTATTTTACTTGAGATATAAGTGAGATATAGTTGTAGTTTGGGTCTTTGAGCTGACCTGCTGTACATATGAGTGCGAGAGCTGCAGTGCTACTAAGTTTTAATGAGTGTTTTTGTATCGCAAAAATTATTTTAAAAATGACGAAATGTTTTCCGGCTTACTGTTTCCATTAAAGTCGGATACAACTACAGTGAAGCTCCGCTCAGATTCAGGACCGGTGCACAGAATTCCTCCACGACAAAAAAATAGTCCGTCAATAAAACTTCTCTTGTCGCGTAAACAGTAAGCTAATCACTAGAAAAAAATTTATAAGCTCTAAAATTTTGATACCTGGCTTTTTTAGTAAAGTCAAACATTTAAAAGCTGATTTTGTTTACTTTCGTGACTGGGTGGCGGAGTAATACAGTACACCGCTGACTGTGGCCCAGTGTTAACAACTGCTGTTTCTTTAAGTTGTATCCTACTATCGTAACTATTGTAAAATTATGGTCACTGTTTGTCTTGCCTGTAGCCGAGACGCTTCCTCTTGGGCGCAACGTGTCATTTCGCCATATTTTGCCAATGCCACGAACTGATTCTGCAGAAAAATGAACATAATTTCGAGGCGTTGTTGATTGGTGTTTCCTTTCAACCTGCGCTTTCTCCCCCAAGGTTGCCATGCTGAGCTGTGCCTACAAAGGCATCGATGAAAGGGTATCTCCATTCGTCCTGCTTCGTCGCTGGGTCTATGATGTGGCCTTGTACAACCGCCAAAACCCTGGAATGCAGTTCAGCGGTGAGAAACCAGTCTTGGGCCCGGACAACGTGTCTGAGCTAGCAGCACTGGGCCGAGCACGTCAGAGTGACCTTCGTGGTCGGAAGCAGCCCAATGTCCACCCTCGCTTCTACGTCAGCTGCGCTGGCACCTCGGTGAGCAGTTGGACTGAGGACCTGTTCCCCTCTGGACCGGCAGGCAGCATTTGCCCAATTCTGGTTTGCCCTTTCCAGCGTGGCTACTCTTTCGAGTGGTCGGGTGTTGATGGGCTTCTGACATGCGTGTCACATGTGCTTGAGCAGCACCTTGCACGTGCCTGCCTCGATGGACGAGCGACACTTGCATGGATGGCCTCTACCATCAGGCTAGCTTGTGAAAGCTTGGAAAAGGCATTTTTCCCCTACTTGCGGGGAGCGTACGATCTGTGGCCAGTGTGTCCCGTGGGCCATGCGATCATCAGCATGGCTGAAGAAGGCTGGCCTGACATGGCTGCCTGGCAGGTGAGATTGCAACCATTTTCTTCCCTCATTTGCAGTAAAGCACTATTTTTTGAGCCGCTCTGTGCTGTCACAGAGGACATGCATCTAGGAATATGCATTGTGTGTCGCTCTTAAAACCTGTTCATAAAACAATGAAGGTTAGAAAGTATGCTCCGCACATGACCTCATCACATAAGAGAGTGTCATCAGTAAATCCCCAGACTTTCTGCAGTGGAAAATTTTGAATTCCGCTAATAAAAAACGAGGAATCCATGGAATCCCTTGGGAGACATCAGATAATGCACTTTGCATATTTGGAAGCAAGGTATAAATGTAGTGCAAATTCTTTTTTTTCCCCAAAAACTTCAAGCTATTTAAAGCGTTCTTTATCTCCAGGTTTAAGAGCCTCTAGGATAAGTCAGCTTTTTATCGACATTGGGGCAAAGTGTGAAATGTGCAAGAGCAAAAGAAGTGGCTGAATGTAGAAAGAAGGCAATGCAGGTTGTTAAGAAAAAGAAGGCACTGAAAGAGTTAAATGGAATAGGGCAAGCAAAGAACGGAAAACAGGCGAAGGACTGGGCAGCTCAGAACCAGAGTGGCACGACGGTGACTGTGGCTCCTTCTCTTAAGGACAACACAGCGAGCTATTGAAGGGAAAGTGATAGTCATAACGTTAAGAGACAGGAAGAGAGAAAAATGGGTCAGGGAACAAACATGGGTTAATGACATCTTAGTCTAAATCAAGGGGAAGAAATGGGCTTGGGCTGCAAACTGTGGGACACAAGGAACGGATGCCACGAGACAGTCATGTTCGCTATAGGTGGGCTTCAACGAACCTAAAATTTTGAAATTGCGGTGGCAGCTAGTTATGTTTGCCTAGATAACTGGTGCATGGCGTCACTGAATTCGAAAGCAGTGAGCGGGAGCAGTTCTGCACAATTTTCCCGATTTTTATCGGGATGGCGCAGCTTGTCTGGTTTGGCAAATTTGGTGCAACGGTGGCGTTACTGCTTATGGAAAATGAATTTGCCAGAGTAATTTGCGCACTACGAACAGACCTACAGACTAGTAGTGCGGCACGATTTAGGCTGAAAAAGCTTCAGTTGGTGGTCGAAACCTGTTGCCATACTGTGTCTCCGATGTCGTTGCTCCGTTGTTTTGGAAATCAAATGCGTGAGACTAGCCCATATTGTCCCTTTCATAATATCAAGTACTAGAGTTGTACGAACATTTTCGAAATTGGGTGCTGTCAATGCAAGCATGTTAACAGGTTGGAATCAACAAGATCAGCATTGTGTGCACAGAGCGTGTACCGGGTAGGTAATATTTATTATTGCTGCTCTTCGACTGTCACATCTTTAGTGATCTTTTGAGAATTTTTTTCACTGATGATCGCAGCTTTTAGGGTTTACACCGTGCAACTGGCTAAAAAACAAGTTTTTCAGAAATAACTAAATGCCAAAAAACATTCGCCATTTTCCTCGGAATAAATACTGAGAAGTCCAAGGCCTAGTCGCAAGACTCTTAACAAACTCTTCACTGAACAGATCAGTTTTCTAATTTCATTGTTTCTTCATTGGTTTTATGGTGTATGCGGATTTAGCGGCCCAAAGCGACTCAGGCTGTGAGGAACGCTGTAGTGAAGGGCTCTGGAAATTTCGACCACTTGGGTTTCTTTTAACGTGCACTGATATCACACAGTATGCAGGCCTCTGAAAAATCACCTCCATCAAAATTCGACCGCCACGGTGAGATTGAACCCGCATCTTTCGATTCAGCAGCTGAGCACCATAACCACTGAGCCATCGCGATGGCTCTACATTGGTTTTGGTTAAAGCCAACTACTAGAAATTAAGCACTCTCTTTTTCATGTGTAACCAAGAGCACCAGTTGTATCAAGTCCCTGATACAACTTTTAGTTGTTTGCTGGGAACTTGGCATGTACCTGTTGTCCGTTGTTATTCCTTCTTAGACTGAATTCACTGTGTCTGCGCCAGGTTAACTTACTGCAAGTGCTTTCCTCTTCAAGAGCAATCTGTGAGAAACTGCTTATGGAAGGATTACAACACTGCTAATGTTGACATTTTTGCTGACAGGTTCAGCTCGCCACGTTGGGCCTGAATTGGAGGGAAGTGATGTCCGAGTGTGCCGAACTACTCAGAAAGCATGAAACGCTGGATGCCATCGTCGACGAGGCAAGGATACGGTGGAGACGTTCGTTGTTGGCAGATATTGAGGCTGTGCTTCACTGCACCTGTTGCGACTCACCGACTGTTACAAGGATCAATCTTACTGACAGCGATGCCATTGGGGGTGACAACTCGCGCCAAGACATGGCTGCAGCTGCATTTGTGTCGTGTTCGGGTGTCCTAGTCACTTGGCAGCTTCTTGGTAGGGGTTCTTACTGAAAACTGTAGACAGCCAGGCCAGAAATGTTCGTAGCAAGTACCGAGTATGTGCCTAAAAACTTGGGAGTGTTGCTTTGTTAGATGTTTGCTCTCGCTAATTGTTCACAACCACCGTTCTGCTCACTGTGTGGATAACTAGGAGAAAGAGGTAGCAGGTTGCCTACTGGTGGACTTTTGACTAATCCCCTTGCAAGGAGGCCTTAAGTGACCCATGGTAAATGGCCCCTTACCATTGACAGCAGGCTGCTTATGTTGTGCAAAGCCAAGTGAGGCTGAAGCCTCGCTAATTTCTGGCATGGTAGTAGTGCACTTCTGAAGAGGTGTTACATCATTTGATTTAAACACTGCACCTAACTTATGATTCTTGTACACCAGTGCAGTGGTTCAACAGGTTAGTGGCGAGGCTTACTGAAAGTTTTCTGTTCAACGCTAAAGTCTGTGGGATTTCAATCTACTCAGTTTTCTTCGGAATGTTCATCAGTGATGCTAGAGTGCCCAAGCTTAGTAGAGAGAGAGTATGGCATTTAGTGGTTATTTGCATGTTTATGGAACAAATAGCATGACTAGCGACTTCAGGCAATACAAGTGCCACCCAACAAATTTTGTTATAACTAGGCATTCCATACCTGGAATACAATTTCTTTATCTGACCTGTTGGCTAAGAGTGGTTACATATTTTTTGATAAGATATAGCGATAAGCTGCACTGGCAGAATTTTTATGGGTGCGCTTCATACCTAGCACCATATTTACACAATTTGTTTCATTCCTGTAGAGATAGCACAAGGAAATAAATTGTTTTGCATGTTGTCTGAAGTCCATATCCAAAGACCACCGCAGCTGGCTGCACAATGTGCAGCCAAGGAGCAAAGTCACACGAAGCCCAGCTTTGAGATACAAACCCTTTACTATCTCTTTGAAACCCTCCAAATGACTTGTACATATATTTACAATATTCTACAGCCGTGAGCAAATGTACAAAGCCTTTTATGTCACAAAGTATTCGCGACATTGCACCCTCTTCAAGTCATCTTCTCTCCCCCTTTTCTTGGGAGAGGAGAAAGACAGTGCACAAGGGCATCCAGGGAAAACAATGACGAAAACAGTCATGAATGAATGCTCTGTTGGATGCCCTGCGTGAATAGCGACACGCAAGGCACCAGTCACCCCTCCAGCCCAAGCATCGAAACCAACAACACGCCAACCGTAAAAACAGACAATGAAATAAGGGCGCATGAGAAGGACTGATAGTTGTAATTCGTTGAGTATATCACCACCCTCGTGCACGTACGGGGTGCTAGTGACTTAGGTTCTGTGCCTTCTCTCACAAGCGAAGCCGACACGCATCTCTCACACACCTCGGTGCCCTTTGCCTTCTTCCCCCCCAGAGGCCCTTCTTCTCACTCTAGCAACAAGCAACACAAGCTAGCAAAGCATGCCGTCCCCAAGGGAATGGCTGTCGCTCTATAGCACCGCTCTGGCCTTGTGTATGTACACCCGCGACCCTGCTCAACTTCTTGGATTTGAAAGAAAAAGGCCACACGACGTCGGACTGTGCAGGACCTAACACAGGCAGGAGCTGGCAGTACATGCCAACTCCTCCCCCATTCTCTTTGCATTGCCTCGAGAGCAAGGGACGTCGGACTGACACCAACCACAGGTACCGCAACCTTATCGCCACCTGCAATGAGATGGCACACAGGACAGCTTTTCAGCCGAGAAACAAGCTACAGTGAATTGAAAACAGAAGTGCCTTCTCCGCACTTGCTCACAGTCAGGGCGGAAAATATAGTGTGGACTCAACTGAAGCGGAAGGGGGGGGGGGGCACAAATGTTAATGTTCAAACATTTGTCTCTTTTGAAACAGAAGGCTTGGATGGAAGCAGCTTGTTTATGGCTGCAGCCTGCATGCACATGGCCATCTCGCTGGTTTTGCAACCAGGCTAACGCAACTTGCTCTCTCGCTTTCACTGATGCCACTCTCTCCTTCACGCAAAGTATCACAATCCTGCCTGCACTGATCACAGTCTTGTGTGCAGGAGCCAAGCTTGCTCCGGTCACCAACCACCACCATCTCCTTGCCCGCCTGAATACAGGCTGCTGCACAAACCTTCAAAAAACACACGGCAAACTCGCTCTTCCCTACACATGCAGCATCAAGCACAGAACTGGACCACAATCTGCTGCTCGGGGTAGACAAATGGAAAAACCCTGTGCGACACACACTGAACCTTCTACACACTTGCCCTGCTGGCCATCTGACTTCCATCCACTGCCATAAATGGCACCACAATGCAAAACACCATGCAACGTGCGACCAAACTTGCCATTTTTTTTTTTCAATTCAACGATACACTGCTTGCTCAACACTGCAAGAAACGACAGTGTAACCTGGACACAGGACAACAACAGTTGAAAGGAAAGTTCAGAAAAAAAAAAAGAAACACACAGCATTTGTTTCATTCATCGTTTCATCCCTGTGCACTGCCTTCTGTCATCATGTGACAGCCTGCTTAATCTCATCTATGCTAGCTTCCACTACGAAAAATGTTTGAGTTGACGAATGAGAGTGGCTTGCCATTCCCTATTTTGCATTCCCACTGAGGACAGTCAACTGGCTGAGTGCATTCATGCGACACACATTTTGGCAACGCAAAACTGCAAGTGCCAACAAACACACAATGAAATGTAAGCGTACAATCGGCTCCTAGCACGTAAACAAAGTATTCACTGCATAATGCTTCTTGCCCCACTGGTACACATAAGCCCTTTGCACGCCTGGGATGCCAGGATATTGCAAATGGCTCCTTCCTTACACGCCGATGCCTTGCATATAAACTGCAACATTTTGCCAACACTAGACCAAGCCTGGCCAAAAACACCAAAGCGACTCTGTGCACCTAACGAGCTACGCTAAACGCCCTCCTCATCAGCAACCGCACATTCCATCATGGTTTGCATGAGTGCACAGCTGCTGACCACAACAATGAAACGCATTTCGGGGGCAAGAAACACACATTGAGAATGAAATCGCTGCACGTGGCTTTGATACCACAACAAAGTGCATGGAGCCACAATGCAATTGGCAGCGCTGCCAAAAGCATTCCTTTCACGCTGCATCCTTTGTCCAGCCGCAAAAGTGGTTACAGATCCAGCAACAAAACCAGGCATTGCACATGACCTCACACAGGCAACACTCACTCTCTCTGCAATTCATGCAGCTTTTCCAAAGTGAAAGGTGCACAAAAAATTGATGCTACTGCTTCCTTGTGAGCCTTGGAAAAATGAAAAAAGGAGAAGAAAAAAATGATTTGAACATTGAAATCATACCTGAGTAAGAGAAATTTACAATATGGCCGCATGCCGATGAATTAGGAGCTGCCACTCTACACCAGTGCTGTCAACATTCTTTTTGGACAAAGTTTTTCACAATACTACAAACAAGCCTCCTCTTTGAGTTCGAACATGTGAAGCTTCCCAGCACTGATACAATCCTTGTGATATTGTTGGCTGCGACAAGCACAGCCACAATGGACAGCAGGCTTCAACCTTTTTACACAGCCACTAACAGTGCCTGAAATGTAAAGAATGCTACTCAGGCCGGTCACACAGCACTAGCACAGCTCAATAGGACTACAACAGTGGGGATGGGCTGACACGTCATCATGGTTACCGACATGCCAATCTGAGGAATATACAAAACAGCGTGTCCAATAGTACAAGCTAAACATTGGGATGCTGCCAGTGCTTTCAGCTCAAAAACATCAACCAAATGCTGCCATGCAGTTTCTTTCATGCTTCTACACTGCAGCCGAAACTTATCGCCCACAGTCGCAGCTCCTCATTCAACATGTAACATGGACCTTCAAAGGCTCGATTCCATGAATAACACTAAGCCTACAGCACACATTTACTTGCTGTGTACTGCGCCCATTTTCTCAACACTTGGGTCTAGCATTTAGTTGCTCAAGATGGCTTGAATGGGTGAAGAACTTAGGCCCTCTGAAGAGCTGGTTTTGCCAGACAAAAAAAAAAATGTTCAGGGAAGCTTGCTGTGCATACGATGATGGTAAAATGCGGAACGATGTGAATGGATCATGCCTGCACGGCAGCGGTGCATGGAAGGCGACGAAAGGATACGAGATGTCAGACTGGACGAACAAACGAAAGGTGCAAAGAAAAGTATGAACCACAAAGGGTGGGGACCGGTATAACTGTATGTACAGGTGCCACTGTTACTTCGAACAAACCTGTCATGATGGTGCGACTGTGTGTCAGCCCGCATTGCAGTTGTCTCCGTTTTACTTGAAGTGCGCAATATGAGTTGCAGGAAGTGACATGATCTGAACAAAAAAATAAATACAGTGAGATGATGCCACAAACAATGGGGACAGGCTGACTGGTATCTTGGCACTAGCGTTGCTCGTATACTACTCAAAAGGAAGAAGGTGACAAAAAGGGGTGTGGCAGGTTAAAAAACGCAGGTCCATTTCCAGTGAACACAAAACAAGGACGCAACGCCTCCATGAGATGGGACAAATAAGAATGACGGCTGCCAAAAGGGAAGCAATGTAGGGACAGACAGCTGAGTTGAATTTTACAAGGGAGCTGACTGCTTGGGTGCAGTGGAAAGAATGACAAGTGTCTCTCTCTTGGCACGGATTTTTTGTACTGCGAGAGGCGGCTTCACAATGAGGTCGATGTTTTTCCAGCCTGGGAGAGCCGCACGCCATCTCGTGTAAGTGTTTCCCATGTCACTTTTGTGCCGTTGACAAAGAGCTCCTCCGCGTGTGGAAAGAGTAGTGGAAGAGGCATCAGTCCTGGAGAATGCCGCCTCCGTTTCCACTTTCTTTTTTGCCTTCCTTTCTTTTCCCCTTTTCTTTTTGTACGATGAGTGTCGGAGCGACACATTCTTGTGCAGGGCTATGTAAAGGTGGGGACATCATGACTAGGACACACACGTTTGAAAACCCGCATCGAGTAGTACTTCGAACATGCATACATACACATTTGCACGCACGCACACACATATGAAAAAGAAAACCTTAAAACCGTAACAATGGCTCGACCAGGCGCCGAAAACACTCAGATGAGGTATCGTAACTGCCAGACACACACAGGAATCAAAGCAGTGCTACTGCGACAAATAAAACACCTGCATCACTTTGCAGCAACAAACATATGCGTGTCTGCCCGCTCCACATCATTTTTGTGCAAACATGCTGTGTGTATGTGTGCTGGGGTCAGAAATATCCTTGTGCAAAGAACACTGCACTGGCAAGCACAGAACATGCAAGCCATGTGTGTGCGTCTGCGAAAGCAACATATGCTACCCGCAGAGCAGAAGAGAGTAATCACATTTTCACATGAACAGGTACGACCTACAACCCTTGCCTACCGCCTGTAGTTCAAAATGAAGTGTTTCCTAGGTAGCAAGGACACCCCTATGGTAGATGTGGTGTGAAGTACATAATAAGCTGCAAATATTGAGTGAGCAATGGGCGGGAACTGCTCTTTCACTGGGGTCAGTGAAACGGCATAAAAACAAATATGAACCCGTCTAAAAACGAATAGTCATGAAAGAAAACTCTCTCCGAGTCCCTGAATGCATGCTAAATGGAGCTGGATGGTTTGGACGCCCAACAGTAACAAAATGCACGAAAGCTAGTTTTAGAGTCCACAAATCTTTGAGGCAGATTGCCAAGACCAAATGAGGGCTACGGTGCAAGATTTTGTTCCACTGCCAACTTCCATGCCACGAAGCACACTTCAATCCTTTGCCTGCCAATCAGTGATCCATGCAAACCGCAAAGTGCGACCAACTGCCTCCAGGAAACCAGTGTCCGAGCAAATTTCTTGCCATGTGCTTCAGGCGTCCACAGTTCTACAAGTACACTCTACATGATGGGCTATGGGAATGACAAGCGAGAGTTAAAAAAAAGACGTATGGAAGTCGTCCATGCCTAACTGCGACAACTCACAACAGCAGCGTTGGGCCAGAATGCTCTAGCATACACGCAAACACATGCACAAGCATACCATACAGGCAACAGAAATGCCAACAGCTCACAAACACAGTAAGAAAAGTGCACACATGCATATCAGCACTACGCAAGCCGGAACTGCTGAGCAACATTAGGCACTCGCTCTCACCTTTGACCACCCACGCAAAACACGCATGTAGGGTCAGCAAATCACAGCAGCAATGCTCTCTCAAAGCTCTATGGGAGAACTTGCTCTTAGATCATGGTGCCTTGAGTTTGTCAGCCCACAGTTCCGGCTTGCACCGCACAAGCGTGCTTGTCTCAGGCACGCCACATCATCAAGAATACTCCTCACTGCGCAGTGGCTCTGTTATGCACTGGCGCAACAACAACAACAAACGAAAACAACAAACATTAAAACTTCTGCTGTCTACAATTAAACTCAGCCCACCCGCCCCTCAAGGCAGAAAGGAAAAACCAGCAGGCCAGCACTTAAAAAGAAGTTATGAACACTACACGGTGAGCGACACAAAACAACAACGAAAAGAATGCATGCTCTGACAACACAGCTGTCCTCGCTTTCACGAAGAGAGAGGAGGAAAAAAACGTAACAGCAATAATGGGGACACCTTGAAAGAGGAAAGACGAGAGGATCTCAGCGGAACAGAAGGCGAGATCCTACAGTGTGTGTGCTGACTGGCAGCACGTCGTGGCTAGCACCAGTCACCACAGTCAGCGTGTGCATTGCAGTCCCAGAAAAAGTATTGCATTTGACGTTTCTTCCTGGACAGGCTGCCACTGCTACACAAACGGGGTGACCCCAGTAGGCTGGCCGGCCAGGCCACCACTCCATGTGGGAAAAGTGCTACTTGAGACCGTGATATGCTGTTGTGTGCTTTTTGACCAGGGCTAGAAGGATCACCCATGTCGTCGTCTCTGTCAACAGCACGGAGCCCAAAGCACATGCCACCACAGATGGTGCCAGGCAAATGCTGGCTCGAATGCATGTGCATTGTGCTCCTCAGCTCTGGCAAGGACATGGGCCCACCCTGCCACTGATAGCAGAAATGCTAAGCCTTTCGTTCTTGTGCCCATTCTAAAGCATCTACAGAACTGTCCTGAAAATTCTGCCAGTGAAGGAGGCATGTTCCACCTGGATTCATTTCAGCTCTCAGCTCTGTCAACGAAACAATGAAAAGTTTGGGGCCTCTGCTTAACCACATCTGGGATGCTCTGAGTCTTACCTGGGCATGTGAGCAGTTTTGGTGGGTGCTTTGCAGGCAGCCCAAGTGTGATCAAAGAAAGAGAGCCACACAGGCCAAACATAGCCTCCTTTCCACTCTTCCATGCCTCTAGATCAAACCAGCCCAGTCGTTTCCTTTTCTGGTGTCGGGTGTCGGAAACACTTGACATTTATAAGTTGTGCAACTGTAACTCTCTCAGTTGTTGTCCAGGCTACAGGGCCACAATTTGGGTACAGTGATGCAGAGCACTGTATACAAGGAGGCCAGCTCCAAGGAGGCCATTCTGTAGGAATATGGTAAGGGCAGCTATGTGTGGCGCACCACAGCCTCCTGGGGTACACCCACGCTTGCTACACTTCCCTCAGACTACTACAGCAGGCACAGCTTCCCAAGTCAATGGCAGCAATGGCACAGAAAGAAACAAGTGGAGGGTCTCAGGTGGGGGCACTGCGAGAAACTTGCTGCTGCAACACGTGACGCCTCCAGCACTTCAGGCGGCGAGGAGCATTTTGTGTTGTTCCACTGGGGAGACCTGTGGGGGACTGTGTGCTGCCGCCTCCTTGCCTTCGCACAAATTCACTGGAGCGCTGTCTACTGCGTGTGGAGAGGTGGTTTGCGGTGGTGGTGCAGGCGGCTGCGTGGTGCCGGCTGGGGACGTGGGCACACCACTCAGCGGCAAGCGAGGGGATGGCATGTCGCCACCCTTGGGCATGGAGCCGAGCTTGCAAGACATGGGCTCTGCCTCCTGCATAGCACAGAGCACAGAACAAACTTACATTCTGCTTCTAATACAATCGGCTAGCAGCAGTCACTGATGTCAATGGACTGTTAGCATTAGCACATACCGGGTGCCGGCAGGCTAAAAAAAAAAAGAGAATTTCATGCATTATTCTTTCATGCTCGCTGCTTCTTCCTTCAGATGACAAGCACCTCTGTGAAGCCATTCATATTTCCAGTGCTGTATAGTGAATCGTCTCATTGTGTGCAGCACTCTGAACAGCATGCTTGATCAATGCAAGTGCTGCACTGAAAGGCTGCCACTTAACTAAAACACCCTGCCACTGAAATGCAGACACCAGTTGCGCTAATGGCAGAAAAACAAAGGGGAAACATAGGCAGCGGACAAAAATTTCCACAGCATGCTGTTAGTTTTTATTTACGCTTCAAGTTGACATTTTGCTCTGACACTGCACATGTACTGTTATGCACCGACCAGCCAGCACTGTTGTAGGCTTGCTAAAGCTTCCACCCATCTTGAAAACTAGGGTCAGTCAGCTCCCAGCACAATGCCATCCACAGGCACTGCAGGAAATGGGTGATGTGGATGTGTTCTCAGTGATTTCAACAATGTGCTTGCTTATGATCACTGCAATTCTCTGCATCTTTTCATACAAAGCTAGGAAGGGCTCTAGACTGAAACAGTCTACTCTCGATTGCAGCAACAGCAGCAGCACCCTGAGAGCACAGGTACAGTAAGATACCTAGCTGAAATAAAGGAGAGGAAATGGAAGAGTTAACATTAAGATACTTAGTTGAAGTTAAGAGGAAATGGACATGAGCAGGGCATGCATTGCAAAGAAGAGACTATCAATGGCCCTTTGGGGTAACAAAGTGGATGGAGTGGAGTAATAGAGGAAAGGTAAATGCAGCAGCAGGCGGGTGGGCGAGATTACAGTAAAAGCTCATTAATTCGACCCCTGTTAATTCGGAAATCTGAGTAATTATAATTGCCGGCTTGGTCCCGGCTTGGTCCCGGCCAACACCCGTGCAAGTCTGTGGCGTCGTACGCTCGCTAATTCAGGCATTATAAGACTTGTGCCAGTTAATTTGAACAAGCTACCGAAGGGATCCTGCGTCCAGATATGACTGATGCAGCAAGCGATCGACGAATTTTGCTACTCAAAACCTGAATTCCATGCTACAGAGTTGTACACGTGCCTCTAACAGCTGCAGGCGCAATAACAAATGGACAGCCCAGTCTCCGACAATGGTCTGACCACTTAGTTTCGGTTTCGCTTTTCCGAGCTTCACGTCAGCTCACAGCGACGGCAGCTCCACCAGCCAGCGTCAGCTAGCCAACCGACGTTTCGGGTGCTGACTGGCTGGTACCCCCCTCCCCCGTCTCTCCCTGCCTTGGCACCGCAGAGCATTTCCTTCACTTCTGTCGACATCGTTCCGTTCTTCCAGTGTGCCGAAACTGTGCACACCACGACGTCACTCTTCATATGATGAAGCCTCCTTACATGCTATGGTGCCACTGCATTGCACCGTGAAGGATGCCGGATAGGCCCTGCCAATTTTGGAGCAGTTGTGCTTCCGACAGCATGCACGCCACAAAGCATTGGTGGAAACATGAAAAACAGTCATTGCCATGCTATTTTTATCTCAAAAGCAGGTATTCATTGCCCAGACTTTCACCAAATAAATTTAACGTGGTGGAACCAGTTCTTGACAGTTTACTCGAGGCCATTCAATAATACGAAAATTTTTCTTGAACCTTGAAGCTTGAATTAACGAGCTTTTACTGTAGCAAGTTTGCTGGCATAGGGTGGCCGTAGTGGTGCTGCATAGGGCTGATAAGAAGCAAATGGGAGAAGCCTCTGTCCTGCAGTGGACGCAGCTCGGCTGATGGTGGTGATGATGGTAAAGCCCTGCAGTCGGGGCACTGACCTGTCGCTGCTGCAGCAGCAGCTTGTAGCCTGCGAGGAAGTGGCGCTGCTGGTAGGCAGCCAGGAGCAGGTTGACCTCGCGCATGATGTCCTGCCGGGCCCGATCACCCAGAGAGTGCCGCTCAAATGCCACCCAGAGGCCCCGCAACTCAGAGACCATCTGGGGACTGCCTTCCTTGCCATCTTCAGCCTGACCCACGTCTTCCACGCCTGCAAGATGCCCACAGAGCACACACCATCAGTACACAACTCCCCGTTTCATTTACGATTTTTAATTTCATGTTTTTTTTTTCCACTGTACTCGTCACTGTACCCCACATTAAGCCTGATTCATGTTACTGCCTCCCAGCCCTGTGAGTGTTGCCATTGATAGCACGCATGTTGCTTCACATGGAGTGACTGCATGCTCTAGTCTTCGTGGACCCTGTTTTGTCCAGTAGGTGACAATTTTATCACGCTAATCGAACAGCTTGTCTCAAGGTACGCACATGGATGCACACACTTGCATGCAGATGTATATTAGAAATAAGGAAGAAGCAGACACTGCTCTTTAACATCGTCTTATTCAGCATCTCTCTCTAAGGCAGAGATTAAATGGCATAAGAATGAAATCTGCTGTGTACCCTTTACCTTCCATGCCAATCAAGACCCTGTTTAATCATCCACTAATGTCTTTTCGTGACATTCACATAAGAAGGGTGTTCAGTAAGTTTTGGAATTAGTATCAACCGGTGAGACCTTTGTCCTGCTATGCATGTGTGTGGCTGGGCCGATGATGATAGTGGCAATGACGCTGACATTCAAATGGAAGTTCAGAGTGTCCTTTTTCCCATGAGCACGCCACTTTTTGAGTTAGTCCCCACCAGAAGAGAAGCCATTTCTGCCTCTAATCTCGGAAAATAGCCAAAGTCTGATGGTACAACGTGCTACTGCTGGTGGGGACACAAGGACGTGCTCTAAGATATGAGGGTTCCAATTATACTTCTATGAAACTTGCCACCCTTTAACGGAATCACCCTGCACAGCAACAAATTTTCTTGCAGTGGTGACACCATGACTGCACGGCTGCTCTAAACACCTCTTTCTAGGCATGTGCAGCCCAGGTGGTCGAAGTTATTCCGGAGCCCTCCACTTCGGCACCTCTTTCTTCCTTTCTTCTTTCACTCCCTCCTTTATCCCTTCCCTTACGGCGCGGTTCAGGTGCCCAACACTACATCAGACAGATACTGTGTCATTTTGTTTCCCCAAAAACCAATTATTATTGTTGTTATTATTATCATAGCCAGCTGGAAAATCACTGATCCAAAAGCAGAACGGCCTGAAAACGGTTGACCACAAAGAAAAATTTTTAGCATTAGAAACAGCCAAAAATTCCTAATCGCGAAAATGGGCGAGTACAGAGTGTGAGGAATCACTTCAAAGATGTCACTACGAAAAAAAAGCTTTTTAACTGACACACTTACACACAGGTATCCATACCTCCCGCAGCTGGGGCGTCGGGTGAACTCATTTTAACTGCGATGAACACTAAATTCGGAGGGATTAAAAGAATTGCATTATGGTGGCTTACCAGATAGTGTGCTCAGGCTGCTATTGGACATGGTCTCCTCTGTGTCAGCAGAGAGCCTCCCGTTGGCAAGTTTTCCCACCGGTGCTGCACCCACTGGCACCTCTTCCGATGCCCTGCTGCAGGCTGTTGGCACATGCTCCTTTTTGGGGACCACTTCCACAGCAGTTTTCTTGAGATGCTGTAGCGTCATGGGTGCATCAAGCCTGCATGTAATAGAACAGACAAAATTGATAACCAAAATTTTGTGCCATATTTTATGCCAAATTACGATTCAACATTTAGTGAAGAGACAAAACTTGGCAGCCGAGTTTAAATCATTGCAGTGATGTGATTGGCCGAGGTCACTTTAGAGCAGCTTTTGGAGCAGCCAAAAGTGCCTTCTGGTGCAAAGAAGTGAGCATTTGGTGCAGATATACACCGCATTTTGCTATGTATAACTCTTTCTTTTTTTTTTTTAGACTTTATATTGGTGCGACTCGTATACAGCAAAAAATTGCATGCCACTTCACACCATCTTCTGCCATTCCTAGCAACTATGTTTGTGAGGAAAATCGATGTGTAAAAGAGAAGAACTGAGTTTTTATACAGTTTTAGCACAGCGCAAACCGCTACTGTGCTCCGGTTCAATGGGAAGTCGGGGTCCCAACTACGCCTGCGCAGCGGCCGGTGTGCGCCCCTCAAGGCTATCTGTGCATGCACATATAGTGGAACACAGATCGTGCTATGCTGAAACTATTTTTAAAATGTTATCCTACGGATAGAATCACATAACCTCAAAACAACCAGACTAAATGCATAAGAGGCATATTCTCGAAAGTTACGATTTCAGCGTTGCATCCGTATGGCTTCGCATATGTCATGCGTTATTAGCATGACGCTGCCTGCGCAGCGAAGAAGCTGCGATGCAAAACTGAAGATGTGTGCCGTTGATTATGCGCTGGAGAACAGGAACCGCGCAGCAGGGAGATAGTCTGATGCGAGTGAAAAAAATTATCTGGGACCATCTGCCTCTTTTTGATAGGGCAACAACGCAAACCCCAAAATCGGCACCTACTGAAAACTTCACGGTAGCGTGCCATTTCCCCACTTCGGCCGAGCAAGGACTTGGAACACCAGCATCCATTGTGAATGCTTTTGCCATGTGCATTTCCAGCGTGCCCTCCACACCATGGGATGGCCGCAGTAAATCCCTGCTTGCTTCAGGCCTATTTCGCTTCTTCTGGTTTTGAATACGTGGGTTGACAATAGGCCCGGCCGCATGACACGCAGCATGCATACACGTTCACGAAAGATGACGCATGGTGCCCGAGAAGTTCGTTCTTAAGAAAATACGGAGTTTTTGCACTGCCCTAGTGCAGATTACTGATATTTTGTCATAATGTAGCAGCATGTAGCAGGCTTTGCCTTTTGGTGCAGTTTGGCACAACTGGCACAGTAATCACGTCACTGTCACTGGCAAGGTCCACTTTTAGCACTCAAAAAGATACAACTTTTATGAATTCATGTTCACATATGGTGTGGAGGAATATATGTGTTAGAATACAGTGTTTAAAAATTTCCAGGCACTCCGCCTTCTTACAGCATTGCTCGTCATGTGGATTTAGTGCAACAATCTTCCAGCATGCACTAAGATTAGTCTTTCTGTTCTAAATGCAACATTTGGTTAAAACATTTGGCGCGGTTAAAACACAGGCAGCACGCCTGTGTCTACATATATGGCTAGCATGAACAACCAAAACAAGGTACACTCTACACAACAAACAGCACTAGCATGAAGCAAGGAATTTTTTGCTACAAAAGCAATAGGTTTACCGAAAGCCGGACCAGATATGGCAAACGCCTTCTGAAGTATTATGTGCCGCAACTCCTTAACTAAATAACTAAGAAATCTTTTTGCTTAACACTCGTAACACACTGAAATCGTTCCTGGTTAAATTGCGTTATTAATTACTACAAACTCCTCAGTGCCATGTTGTGGCTCTTTTTCTTTCTTTCTTTCTGACCTGAGAATGTTTCCTATGTTCTGCTGTGTCGGTCTTTGCGACATCGTGTACCAGGTGTGTTGCCTGCTGCTGGGCGCTGCCACTCAAGCCTTCTGTGGTTTTGGCAGGCCCGCATTTGTATAAACTAGTTGAAATAAACATTATTATTGTTATTATTATTGTTGTTGTTGCTGCAGCGAAAGCTACATTACGGTAGCATTCCGAGCCTACAGCGTGGCGGCGGCGCCACGCTGTCACAGGGTTGGTCACGTGGTGCGGAGCAGCTGCCGGCGGCACGGCGCTGTGGCTGATCACATGTTTCGTCACGTGGTTGGTCACGTGACCAGCCACGTGGTGCGGAGCAGCTGCTGCTGCCGCCTCCGGCGAAATTGACCTGCCACCGCTATGCGCACGTGCCGTGTCAAGTGGGACGAAGATGAAGAAGAGAGGCCCAGCAAAACGGAGCGGTGAAAGACTGACTTGGCAATTCAACTGAGCAAGTTTCACTCAGCCAGCTGTAGCTATCGCGTCACTCCAGGTTTAACCAGAGCTAAACCACTGCCAATTTTTATTACAAGTGCTCATTGAGGTTAAATAAAGCAAAGGAACTTTTTTGTCTTTCATTAGGTAATTACACTGCTCCTTGACACATTCAATCTGATGACATTAACCATTCTCCTTAAAGGAGCACAGGGGGAATGTTTTCAGGTCCCGATTTTTACTTATAACAGCATGCATGGTCTCTGGGACGAGAGAAGTCAAGAAGATGTGCCCCACTGCCCCGCAGGTAATTTATTGCAGCACCAAGTTTTAGTTTTCTGTAGGCTATGGCATCAAAGGTCAGTACACAAGTCAACTGTGCTCACAAAACAGTGACACATTTACTGCTCCACTGTCTGCTGCGAACAACAGAACCATGAGTGATGTGCACTCAAGATCACACATTGGAGAAAGCATCACTGTTTTGCAAACGCATGTGACTTGTGTTCTGATCTTTGAAATCGAAAGCCTGCAGAAACTGAAACTCAGTGCTGTAATAAATTATCTACGTACACTCACAGATGCAGAATTTTTTTAATGTTTACAAATTTTATTTTAAAAACTGTGAAAGATATAGCATTGCATTTTCTGCAGGTGGATTGTACAGCAAGGTATACATTATGTATGTGACAGAGCTTCATAATTAGACTACTAAATAACTGAAATTAACTAATCAAACATTATTTTTCCTTTAAGGGGCCAGATTATACTGCAGAACTGAAGACCGGCAACATAAAAGGTGAGCCCTGTTTTTTTAATTTTTTTTCATCAGCAATGTGGTTCGAAGTATGGAACGTCAAAGTTGTGCACTTCAAAGTTCATACCTGCCTTTCCCGTGCTGCACACTTTTAAATGGTGTTACTGCACACAGTACCGTCCCTGAAACCACGTTAAGTACTTCTATGTCATCAAATACACAAATGACGTCTGCATTTGCTGCAGCAGAAATGCGAGCGACAGAATTTTACAAATGTGCAATGTGGGAAAGCCAACCCAACTGGATTTCAAGTGTGTATTTTTGGTGTTCAGTAGTTCAAACCACATTGCCGATAAAAAAAATTAAAAACGTTTCTTCACCTTCAATGTTGACGGCCATTAATTTTGCAATATAATCTTCCCCCCTTAATTCCATATCCAGCCCAGACTGCACCAACCTAAATTATTTTTAAAGCGCCTTTATTTTTCAAATAAACGTCTGTAAACTTTAATAACAATCACCCAGTATACTGCCCTATTGCTAAAAGTTCCGTTCACTGTCCACAGTCCTTTAACTGTACAAAAACTGGCTTTTGTCTGCCTTTGCCACATGGCCATGCCACACATGGACACCTCTCCTTCTTTGTCCCCTCCCAAGCTGCAGTGGTTGAAAACAAACTGCCAGCTTGTACTCCACATCTGCAGTTAGTGTATGCCCACAGGTGGAACAATTGCCTCTCGACATGCCTAGTTACCGCCTCACAGATGTGGATCATGCCTGTTGCACCAATATGATGTGCATTTGGTTTCATCCAGTTTTCTCTATAGCAGACGAATTTTCGCGCACTCCCCAGAGGGAGGCACATCTGGTGAAAAAGACTGACTGCATGTGGCTAAGCTCAAAGAGCAATAAACTGCCTTCAAATGTGTGCTGACCTTGAAAAATATTGCATGCAAGAGGTTATTAGCTAATGAGGTGTGTTGCACTTTACGTAATCGAAGCAACATGGAAGCCCAGAACTAGATCATAAATAAAGACATAGGCTTATTTTATGTCATGTTTGTGACTGAATCACAGTTGCCATCATGACTGCAACAAATTTTATCTACTTGCTTGTCTTCCTCCTTCTCTTCAAACTCCCCCTCCCCCTTCTTTAGTCGGCAACAGGTTCCGCATTTCTGCAGTCTGAAAAAACAGCACAAAAATGCAGCACTAACCTGTCAGGGTCTGTTTTGAGCATCGCTGTCCCTAGCTTTTGCATTTCCGCAATGTCTACTGGAAGGTACGTCTCCACAGGGTAGCCCAGGCTGTTGAAAAGGATGAAGAACAATGTTGGCACATTTGCTTTCCTCCTTCGCCTTACTCATCAATGCTCGAGTTCTGCACAGACTGTGGAATCTGGCAAGCTCAATTTGTTGGAAAAAAGGGGGAAGAATACTCACTTATTCTTGAGGTAGACTGGCAGAGCGGTAGAAGAAAGGCTTGTGGGTAGCTGCTCTATGAGGTGCGGCGGGATCAATTTGCCTGCCAACCGCTCCTTGAACGGCACGGGGCTCCATGGCTTGAAGGCTGAGGTCCTAGCAAACTGGCCATGCTGGTACAGGAAGGCTGGGTCCGGGCCCACAGTCATGAAGCCGCTCGCCTCTGCATCGACGGCCAGAGCAGCACGTGCCGCCTTTTTCTTGCTCAGTACGTCCACATGCAGGGGGCTCTGCGTTAGTGACAGAAAGAGCACTGCGGTGAGCAATGGGTCATCTGGAGTGCTGCGGTGCGGCAGGCGCAATAAACATATTTCAGTAACATAACTGCGCATGTTTAGCAAGCTGTGAAAACCACATGCATGGGAATTTTTTTCGTCTGTAGTTTCGGAAAAGCAACATTTCCATATTGAAAGATTTGTGTTTTAAATTGTCCTGCCATGTTTATTTCGGCGAGGAGCTTTTGATTACTGCAATGAAAATATTGCGATAACACTCAGTAGAATGCCCATGCCCCTCCCAAAGGCACTCTGGTTTATAGGGGTTCAACGTCCCAAAGCAACTGAGGCCATGAGGGACACCGTAGAGAAGGGCTCCAGAAATTTCTACCACCTGGTATTTTTGCACTGCCATTGCACAGTACATGGGCCTCTAGAATTTCGCCTCCATTGAAATTCGAACGTCGCGGCCAGGATCGCACACGTCTCTTTCAGGTCAGCGGAGGCACTATAAATTAAAACATTTCAAATGCCTCTGGGAAATGCCAAAAAGACAGCTAGTTTATCTTCTTATGCATTGTTCCTGCCAGCAGCAGAATGGTCTGTAGGTGCACACATGCTGATCATGCTGCAGTTGCTCCAGCTCTACTAACGCCACAAGTAAGGTTTTCTCTGTTCTCTCACCTGGGTGGTTAACTGCGTGGCCTGCGGCAAGGTAAGGCGGTTTGGTTATGCAGCCACCACCATGTTACGAACAAAGACAAGTTTCTTCAGTGCAGCTTCTTATTTTCAAGCTGCGGTTTTCGCAAACCATGATGTGTGGCCCGTGGCGCTTAACGATGATGCTATAACTACGTTGTGGGCACATACAGACAATTAACTGCTGCCAATAACAATAACGATACTGCTGCCACTACTATTACTGCAGCTACTACCCCTACTACTATTACTAATAATAATAATAATAATAATAATAATAATGACATGAATGATAAAAAAGGTCAACCCAGGTACTTTTTTTTTGTTTGGAGGGGGGGGGGGGGTGACAAGACCCAAGAAGAGCCCTTCCACTCCACTCTCCCCTAGCGCTATTTCCAAGCACTGGGGGACAAAGACACCCCCCCACCCCCCCCCCCCCCCCCCCCGCACAACCACAGGGCACAGGTGCCGCGCGGTACGTCACAGCCGCTCTCCTCCGTCTCGCCCCAAAGGAACGACGGGGAAATCAACCCACCACACTCCACGGTCGGACGCGCACTACGCAAGCGAAACTTCCCCTCGCACCCCGAAACCCTTTCCCCACGAACAGAGCCACCGCCTCCCGGGCCCACGGCGTCGTGATTTATGGACGCAGCACTGCGAATGCATGGAGCGTGCAAAGCAGAGAGGGACTCCCTCCAGCCAGCTCCGGCTCGCCTGCTTTCGAACCAGCCCTCCTCCGGGCAGTGTCGGATGCTCCCGGCGAGCCGACTCATCGACAGCGGAGAGCGCGTGCAGGTGTGCGCGGACCACCGAAACTCGAGCGGTGGGCATCTTTCCCGCGGGACAGGATGGCACCTGTCGTTCTCACACAACATGTGCAGGAAACGAGGGTGGCGTGATGCGACGACCGACGCGCCGTAAACGGACGCCGTGACATTGAACGTAATGCACACATTCGAGGTGCGGGGGGGGGGGGGGGGGGGGGGGGGGGGGGGGGCTGTCTCCCGTTGCAAGGACACGGGCTGCCGGAACGGAATCGCCCGACGAGGCGAGCCAATGGAGCGCGCCCTCACGGCCGCGAGATGCGGCGGCACGTAGCGTGGAAGAAGACACCCCGATGCTTGCTGACGACAAAGCCGCTTTGAAAAAGCGACCACGACGCTTCAACCGCCGTTGCGAACGCACTGGTTTCTGCGGTGGTTAGCCGAGTCGAGCACGGGGACTCGAACACCGCGATCTAAACGAACATTTTCAACCGTTGCGCGCTGCAACTGTCCGCACTGCACGTTCGTGATGCTAACGGCGAGTGTAATTAGAAAAGAGGCCCAAATCTCAGGTACGACTACATACCCAAACAGAGATCATACGGGTCGCGCATTCAATGCAAGGCGGCAAGCAGGAGACGTCGCGAAACAGCCCTTCACAAGCTCAGTTGTTGGTGATCTCAAGAGATGTCGCCACGGTCGGCTCGTAAGCGGGGATGAATCCGCGGTGGAAGTAGCGGAAGTTGAAAAAAAAAAGCGATTGTGGCTCAAAGGCAGAGAGGTGACATAAGGTTTAGAAGTGTAGGAAATATATTTAAAGAAAATGGCGAATTCATAGCCTGATTTACTACACCGTTAAAGAAATGTGAAGAAAAAAAAAAAGCCGAGCGTTTCAAAGGGGACGATCCTTCTTAACTTCAATCCATTCAAACGTATTAACTTATCATTAAAAGTTGACAAAGCGAATTATGATACGCGTTCTGCACAGACTCGAGCGGCCGTACGCAGTGCGGCTTGTTCACTGCCTGTTCACGGCGCACTATCTGTCCATATCGTCGGACACCTCAACCACGCCGTAAGGGAAGGGGAAAGGGAGTGAAAGAAGAGGTGCCATAGTGGAGGGCTCCGGAATAATTTCGACCACCTGGAGATCTTTAACGTGCACTGACATCGCACAGCACACGGGTGTCTTAGCGTTTCGCGTCGATCGAAACGCGGTCGGCTTCGAACCCGGGAACTCCGGACCAGTAGCCGAGCGCTCTAACCATTGAGCCAACGCGGCGGGTACACAGAAAAATGAATAATAATAATAATAATAATAATACTTGGTTTTGGGGGAAATGAAATGGCGCAGTATCTGTCTCATATCTCGGCGGACACCTGAACCGGGCAGTAAGGGAAGGGATAAAGGAGGGACTGAGAGAAGAAAGAGGTGCCGTAGTGGAGGGAGCAAACACTACCAGTTCATGCAAGCGTTCGCAGGCACTCGCGATGAGACGGCGCACGGACAAATTAGACCCGGTAGGACCAACCGTGGTGGTGCTGTATGTGGTACAGCAGCATGAGCAGCGCTGAACCTCCCGAAAACGAAACGCCTCGGCCATTTCGTCCATGGCTGTCCGGCTTCGTGGTCAACGGAGAGGAGCAGATGAAAATAATGGAGAAAGCAGGTTACGTTCGCTGGGCCCGACGAAGAATACAAAACGCAACCGCGCTCCTCTACCCCGCGCACGGCGGACCCAGCTGTACTACGCACGCGGCGGCTGCGACGCCACGGATACGGATACCACAACCGCCACAGCGCACACAATGTGCGCAGCGGCACGCATTCTTGAGACCGCATCCCCAAACTGGCGAGGAAATAAGCACGCCCGGGCAGCCTTGGGTGTGTGTGCGTGGGGGGGGGGGGGGGGGGGGGGGCACGGCGCAGCCTCGGCCCAAACAGCAATGCCGTAAATCTGGGCCCGGCCGCTTCGAGCTCGCTACAAACAAGCGCGCGAGATACAAAGCAAAAGGCAAGAAGGAGAGCGTCCAAGGCGGCGGTGGTGGTGTCGGCGTCGGGAAGGTCTCAAAAGGGAGGGAGGCCGCGCAACCGAGGAAGGCTGTCATCATAACTCGCCTCCAGCCATGACGGAGGGCCGCCGCGTCGCGTCCACAACTCGCCCTTCTCATTCTGCGTAGCGCCACAGAGAACTCCAGCGCCAACGCCGCGTGCCCTGCTGCCATCTTTCTCTCTTTTTTTCTTTGTTGCTGGTGCGCTCACTACTTCGCCTGCACTAGCGCGTGGAGTGCACTTCAAGCGCACCGCATCCGGCGCCATCTGGCTTCGGCGAGGGTTCCTCTTTTTTATTATTATTATTCTGCTGTCTCTTTATGGGGCTAAAAGAAAGGGGATAACGTAAAAGAACAAACGGGCATATAAAGTTACGGGGGCATATATTTTTTTATACCCCCTTTCCTTCAACCTTGATCCGTTCAAGCCGTCCGCTCTTATACGGTCCCCACATTCAGCACGCAGCGCTACTAGGACGACAGCACGACGCCGGCAGAACCAACCGACCGGAGTTCGCTTCGCCGGCACACTGGCTCGCCCCCTCCCATTCACGATGCAAGCTCTGCCAAACGCTGCCAATGAAGAAACAGGTCGGAGATGCTAATATCAAGCGGGTAGAAAGAGAGGACTGTTGTGGCTTAAACCTCGGCCCGAACCTAACGCAAGATCTGGAAGAAATAATAAAGAAAAAAATCGGCAGTCGTGGTGAAAGGGGTGATCTTTATAAGCGCGTCTCCTTCTACTCCCCCCCCCCCACCCCCCCCCCCCCCCCCCCCCCCTTTCGAACTGCTCCTTCCCAACACAGGAAGGGCCGCGAACACAACGCGGCCCCGTTGTTCGTTGCGACGCTCGCGCGTGCTATCGGAACACAACGTTCGAGCTAAACGCCCGCTCTCCCTTGCGGGGTCAACCTCCCGGCCCTCGTGCACGAGACAACGAACCCGGGCTGCGAGGAAGTCCGATATATGCGGCCGCGTTGAAAGCAAAGAATAGGAAAAAGAACCGAACAGAATAGGGCAAAGGAGTAACACGGGCCGCACGGAGCGGATGCAACCGTGCTCCTCCTTCCCCCCCCCCCCCCCTCTCTCTCCTACTTGCAACCTCCTCCCTTCCGAGGCTCAACGTGGGACACGACACGGAAAGACACACGAGCCTACCGGACAGGGGCCACCCACGACTGATTTATTATTGCACTTGCCTGTATTCATACAAGTACAGCCTTTGTCGAAAGTAATGCCAGCCCTAAACGTTCGCTTCTGAGCCGTGTGGTATGTGTGGCTCTTGGGAGTCGTCCCAACTTTCAGCGAGGTGGTCAGGATGAGGGTTCCTCCCATCGTCAAGGGAAATGGAAAGCGGGCGCTGCATAATGAGCCACGAAGCATGGGCCAGATGCAACCACTTTTAACGCAGGCTGCGCATCTGCAGTTGGTACTGTTCAACTATGAACAGAAAATGAGGCTACTAATAACCCTCCGTCGACGCAACTCAACGCTGGCACAGATGGTGACTGTTCTCGCCAGGCGGCGCCGTCGTGGTTTCAAGGGCAGCCAAAGATCCACGCCGGCACGCACCCCTTCAAAACCCCAGCCGGTACAACTCGGATCGGATCACGAAGGGCGAAAGGAGAGAGTGAGCACCATGCGGCAGTAACGCCCCAAGCTACTTTTCTTTTTCTTTCTTTTTTTTTAACCTCTCCGCAGGCACGGTCTCCCTCCATTCCGGACGCCCTCCCTATCCGTCTCTGCCACTGACAGCCTCTCGCCACGGTTCACACTGTGTACTAGATTAGTTCGCACGAGGGCCTCCGCTTGGGCGAGGCGAAATGAAACAAACAAACAAATAAGACGTGGTGCAGAGCACACACAACTCCGCGCACATTTGGCTCCCTTCGTGCGAACTCTTCTGTTTCTACTCCTTTTTTTGTCACACTGCGTTGATAGAGGCCAAGCTTGCCCCCCCCCCCTTTTTTTTTCACCATTTTTTTCTTGCTGTGCTTCAAAAAAGAAACAAGAATAAAGCGCGGGGGGAGGCAACGAGATGCATCGCAGAGAAGGACACAGGTGGCGATGCAGGAGAACAAAAAAAACGTCTATTTTGTGCACAACAAAAGGGTTTCGAGAACGGAGGGAGCGGCTCTCCGATGTTACGACGCCAAAGTTCCGCCGATCGACCAGGCAGAAAGTACACATAAAAAATGAAAACCAATAACAACCAAGCGTTGACGCGTATGTAAGAAGCAAGCTGCAGACAGAGAGGGGGGAAAAAAAACAATGAGCAAGGTGAATGTCTGGTAAAAAGCGGTCAGGTAAACCGCACCCCTTCGTCCCCACAACCACGGCCCTGTCATTCCCCTCACCGGCCCGGAAACAAAAAAAAAAGAGGAAATAGAGCGCGTTTAGCTCGTCAGACAAAAGCAGTGTGGGTAAGAGAGCAACGAAGGCACCGAGAAGACACACTATATACACACACGCATTCTGTAGGATTTAATAACGGCTCCAGCAAGGAGGGCCTCCAAAGGAAGCACCACTCGCACGGGGGCACACTCCAAGCGGTTTCGCTCCGCGTCTCTCTTTCATCCTCCTCCTCTCACCTTCAGTCGCTCAGATATTAATCGTGGCCGGGGAAACACCGCACTGTGTGGAGGAAGGGAAGAAGAGATGGACAAAGAAGCAGAGCATAAATAACCTGACCTCCGGGCCCCCTTCCCTTCCCTTTTCAACCCCGTACTCCTCCACTGTACTTAAAAGATTACATCGAAAGCCGATTGTATATGGAGCGACGCGCAGAGAGTAGACGAAGAAATAAGAAAGGACAGAGCACGAAGGCGAGTCCAGAGCGTGAGCCGGTGCGAGAAGGACGAACATAAGAAGAAAGAGGGAGTGGAGAGGGTGTTCGTGCACAGCGCGAGTTACGTATCTTCTTCTCTCGAGGATAAAACAACAGGCTTGTGTGGCGACGACGTTCGAACACGGATACGGCGAGGGGGGAGGGGGGGGGGGTATTATTTATACACCTAATAAAAGGAAACGAGTGGCAACTGACAACAACACCAAGCAACGCAGACATAAGCCAGAACTTGATTCATGTAAGGATCGAGTAGCCGATGCTCTCGAACGCAAGGAAGTGGGGGTCGCCAGTTCACGCGAAGCGTGCCCGAGCAAAAGCGGAAACCGAGAAGGAGGGAGGGAGAGAAAGCGTATTTCGGAGAAGTGCGGCAGCCACAAAGCGCCCACAATCAGAGAGTGAGAGAGAGAAGGGGGTCTTTTTTGAAGCAATAGAGATGGCGCTTTGCCACGAGTGCGACGCAATCATCGCCGAACCTCCTAGCCCCTTTTACTCTGCAATGTCCACGCGCGACTCCGTTGTACCAGAGTTCAAAGCAAACCGCAGTGACGTGACGAGAGTCATTTTCGTCCGGATCCCTGAGGCTAAGTTACGCCGGCATTCACTTCCAAACGGTCAGCCTTCTTTTTTCGGTCTTGGTAGATCACGCGCTTGAATGGAGTGACGGGGGTGAAAAAAAAAAATCTTCATTTTTAAAATTCAATTTTCTCCCCTATAAACGCGTCTTTCGCTCCAGAATGAATATTAATATAGACAGAAAGAGCCGTGGAATCTATTTTTTACGGGGGAGACCCTGCTATGAAGCCCGGACCCTGAGCTCCAGCGGCACCACCATCCATCTGGCGGAAGAGGCCGCTACCAGTCAAGGACTGCCAGCTAGCCTCTAACCGCGCACGCGTAACTCCCCGCCTCCCAGGCCTGCGTGCCGTGGGGTGGGGGGTGGGGGGGCAATAATAATAAGAATTGGTTTTTGGGTAAAGGAAACGGCGCAGTATTTGTCTCAAGTATCGTTGGACACCTGAACCGCGCCGTAGGGAAGGGATAAAGGAGGGAGTGAAAGGAAGAATAGGTGCCGTAGTGGAGGGCTCCGGAATAATTTCGACCATCTGGGGATCTTTAACGTGCACTGACATCGCACAGCACACGGGCGCCTTAGCGTTTC